>NC_134570.1:68360236-68590236 GCF_050947875.1 Dermacentor variabilis
CGCTAACCGAAAGGTAGGATGTATCAGACGAAGCCTCTCCTTCTGTTAAAAATACTTCTGTTAAAAATAGTCACTGTGCACTATACATACACTAGCGCGCATCTTGAATATGCTTTAACTATCGGGATCCGGCTAGTGTCAGTTTAACTAAGCAGCAAAAAAGCAGCACAATATCGGTGCGCAAGCTTCATATTATCAGTCTACAACGCACGTCCAGTTTAACCCAGATCAAGTCGGAGCTTAACCTGTCCGTACTTGCAACACCCCTGCAGTTGTTTCACCTCTGTTTGTTCCACAAAGCATTTTATCGCAATCACTACCTTTAAACGCTTTTGATAAAGTCACCACCACACATCTTCTCACGTATTGCCCATGCGTAGAACGTAAGTGTGCCAAGATGGCAAGCCGTGACATGTTCTGAATCTTTTCGCCGAAATCTTGTATTGATTGGTACCGCCTCTCCCAAAACATTGTACTACTAGGTGACCCCTCCTGCTTTCGCGCTACACCACTTGACAATTTTAACTGCAAGTGACATTCATTCTTGTACTACTAGTGTTCAACTGCTTGATTATTGTTGTAGTTGTTTGTGTATCTGTCCATGTTACTTGCGACAAATTGTTTTTTTCGCTCGTGCCTGCTTCCTTCTCACATGTTGTAAATCCCTGAAGGTAAAAATAAATGAAACAAAATTAAATGGAATGAAAGAATATTCGTTTCTTTTTTGTTTCATTTTCAATTCTTGTTCCGCTTCGTCATCGGTTGGCGTGACGCCAGGTCTCCGCTATAGCCACTATCAGCCACTTGCTGCGACAAATGACAAAGAAAGCATATAATCAAAATAAAAATAATCCTTCCCATAATACAGCTGCAGCGTGCTATTATTTTCTCGCATGGAATTCTATAAGTAATGTCAGTCATTCAGCTGCATCACTAGTCTGCCACATAATGGAAATGTACGTTCTCTTGAGTCACGCATGTTTAGTATAACAGAATATCGACTTCTCAGTCTCGGAAAAAATATTAGAGCACAATAACGCGCCACTAGATAGCTTCTATAATAATAATAATAATAATAATAATAATAATAATAATAACAATATACTCACGGTTTGCTCGCCCGCCTTCTCCTGCATTTATGGAAATGTAATAACAATAAGTACGGAATATGATCGGCGAGTTCTGATTGGTGATTGGTATTTGGCAAACAAATACCGGGCCCTTATTTGAAAAGCGCTCTCCATACGCCAGGGCGGTTCACACAGACAGACGCCAGCCAGCCGTGAGAGCGAACGCAGAATTTTCGAAGAGCGCCGGCTCACTCTTACGCAAATCTTACGAACGTAAGGTTCTCAGATTTTTTTTCGTTAATATATTCTTACGTAGGGGGAATTTCTCATTGGCCGGCGTTCGTATACCTACAGTTCACGACACTGATTGACTTCGATGACCAGCAGATCGTCGCGGCAATGGCCCATCGCGGAAGGCACTTACGTAAAAGAGATTTTGCACCTAACGGCCTTTAGCTTGTGCTTATATTCTCTAATCTTTCCGCACTTTTTCAAATGGTTCTTCACACCTCTAACGCCACGTGGTTCAAATACGTTATACACTAAATCATAGTGTCATCGAATCTACGTGGCTCATGGGATTTTCTCCCATGCGTGGTAAGGGTAACGCGCTTACGAATTCAGAACGCCTATAGTTGACTACTTGCACAGATGTAGACAGCGTTGCTTACCCGTAGATTGTTCCTTTATAGCTACCCGCCGCAATTTAATTTACATCAATGATATCGCTTCAAACATTTCCTCACAAATTAGACTTTTCGCAGATGACTGCGTTGTCTACAGATCCATTCGCAATCAACATGATATAGACGTACTCCAGCACGACCTCAACAGCATAGCCTCCCGGTGTCAAAACTGGGAACTTAGCCTGAATACTGATAAATGTTACCAGGTAAGATTCACTAACTCTAAAATCACTAATGAAACTACTTACAAACTGGGGGATTCCATACTCAGGAAGGTTAACGAAATTAAATACTTAGGTGTTCATCTAACTGCTGATCTGTCCTTTTCCAGCCACATTGATATGACCGTCAGGAGAGCTGGGAAAATGCTTAGCCTACTTATACGAACCCTTAGAACTGCCCCTCAGATTCTTAAAACCATAGCATATAAGTCGCTGGTAAGGCCGCAATTAGAATATGCCACCGCCTTGTGGGATCCCCACCATCGGTACCTGATTGATAAGTTAGAAGCCACCGGCCACGGCGGCCGCATTTCGATGGGGGCGAAATGCGAAAACACCCGTGTACTTAGATTTAGGTGCACGTTAAAGAACCCCAGGTGGTCAAAATTTCCGGAGTCCCCCACTACGGCGTGCCTCATAATCAGAAAGTAGTTTTGGCACGTAAAACCCCATAATTTCATTTTTTAAAATTTAGAAGCCATACAAAACCGCGCTGCCAGGTTTGTATCAAGGCAGTACTCCAGACACGCAAGCACAACAGCAATAAAGAAACACATCGGACTAGAGCCGCTATAGATAAGACGCCAGCAGTACCGACTGAAACTTCTGCACGCAATATACACTGACGCGACAGGCATTGACAAGCTAAAATACCTTAAAGCACCCCACTATATCTCAAACAGAAGAGACTAGTTTCAAAATACGTGAAATTTCCTGAAAAACGAACTATATGAAGTTTTCTTTTTTTTTCGCAGTATTTCTGAATGGAATAAGTTGCCAGTTGAAGTTGTGAGTGCCCCTGGGGATGCATTTTTAAGACCAATCAATGATTTGTAATTGCAATCTTCTTCCAAACCAATGACTGCAGGCTGAATGTACTTTTCTCATGTACTTTTTTCGTGTACTTTTTTTTTATCTTGATGCATTGCTCCCTTGTGATCCCTCCCTTTCGTGTAATTGTATTCTCGTGCTGGTCACTTCATATTGTACCCACTCCCCTGCTATAATGCTTCGGCGCAGCAAGGTGTACTGTAAATAAATAAATAAATAAATAAATAAATAAATACATGGCCTAGAAGCTATGCTGTTGCGCTGCTAAGAAGGAGGTCGCGAGCTCGAATCTCGGCCGCAGCGGCCGCGTTTGGATGTGGGCGAAATACGAAAACACCCGTGTCCCGGGCGTGGGGGGAACGTTAAATACGTCCTGGTGGTCAACATTAATCCGGAGTTCTCCACTACGGCATGCCTCCATGATCAAATCATCGTTTTGCTTGGTGAAACACCAGAATTCAATTCACCTATGGCTCTTATTGCTACACATGTTGCCAATACCAAAATGGTTGAGTTAGAGCAGTTCATGTTTTACGGATGGCTGGTTTGCATTCACTTAGTCCATGGGTATTATTTGAAATAAAATAAGCATTAAGTCATTAGTCGACAAGTTGTTCCTGTAGACAACCTTCAGATTTCGCAGAAGAAAAAAGAAAGGCGTCTGTAAAATTTCCATACAATGCCAACATTTTGTTGTTGATGTTTTTTTTTTTTTTGCAGGGGCAGTTCTAGCACATTTGCAATAATACCATGGCAGACATACCGCTCTCCAAAGAAGCAGGATCACTATGACGTCACTGACGATATTGACGACGGACTCGACGCCAAGCAATGCGTCGAGCAGGAGCCCCAAAAGCGCTGCGAAAAAAAGAAAGCGGAATAAACAGTAAAGGGACAATGAAGATCCACGCTGGATATACTTAGAGGCCGATTGTTATCCTACGACGGATGAATATACACGGAGAAAGGAAAAAGAAAGTATAGGTGGAAGCGTCACAGGATAAAATTTGATGCAAAAAAAAAGTCGCTCCATCACGTGGTCATGTCGCGGTATGATTTATTGTCTGCCACGTCGCGGTGCTAGCCACCGCTCAGCCCACAGCCTCGCGAAGTTAGCACGGTTGCGACAGCAACGTGCGGCTGCCGTTTTTCGACGTTTCAACGAAGACGACAAATGTATGCGTCGCAGTAAATGACCAATGTCGCATAATCACGCATACCTGTAGAACACCTGCGCAGGGCGGTCGGAAAAAGCACCCGAACATGTTCGCATCACTTAGAACCTACAGGAAACCAGCACACCAGCACTAATCCGCCACGAAGCGGTGTCACGTGTTTGGATGACTGAGAGACAAAGCGAGGAGGAGGGCTTCGCGGTGAGTTGCCTTGCCAAGGCTGGCGGCGCATGTAGTAATGTCCTAGCGTCGTGCTTTCTCACTCCTCGTGAACATTCTTAAACACACATTCCTTCGTCGGTCTATTCACATTTGTTTGGAGAAAAAGGGGTGAATAATGTATTGTACCAAAATGAAACCTCAACTTTCCTTCTTTTTTATTACATTAAATCTTGCGCCGATACTCCGGCGCGAGCAGGTAAATGTGGCGTCGATGATTTCAAGCCATCTTGAACCCCGCCTTCTTACCCGCAGAAAAAGTTATCAGTAGAGGTTGAATTGATTGTTCGGTTTCTACGCAATGCAAATGAAATTTTGTTAGGGACAAACAGTTCTCAGCTGTTTAACTGCCAAAGTACGCGTCGACACGTAGAGCTGTTCGTGAGCTGGCTGACGGGGCCACATACCTTCGTCCTCCCGCCTTCTATATGTAACTTACCAAGCCTCCATTCACGCATAACAAAATCAGTGGTTCGGAACCATACATCAGCAAACTCACTCACGAGTGGACCCACTCAGACTCACCGAGATTGAGACCGACCAGTGAGCCTGAGTTTGAGCGAGCCCGGCTGAGTACGATTTTGGTGAGCCTCAGTCTGAGTGAGGGGGGGGGGGGAGGACCCAGCTGTTAAGTTTGGGTGAGTACGAGTTCGACTGATCCCTAAGCAAAGATATATTTTGTTAGTGAGTCTGAGTGACTTCCGCTTATTCTTCCGACCTGTGTTCCAAAGTGCAACCTACGAATGCCGAGTGACTTAATATTCCTCTTTAAGTGAGAAAAGATTATATTTTTCTTCGCGGAGGAGGGCAACTTTCTCGATGGGCGATTCAACGTGTGCTTGCGTTTATGCTAAATCCAGTCGCATCAACTGGGCCCGCGACAGGTAGCTGGCGTATGAGCATTCGTGCACAGCATCCACCTGCAGCCGCACTTCAACACATAACCGTTCTTTAATAGCATTCCCACAGTAAAATTGTGTGATTCGATCAAATGCACACATGGCCGGTATTTCGATGAAGGAAAGTGTGCATTTGCATAAGTGCTAAGCGTAAACAACGTGTTGTTATTCAGTACACTTGCGGGCCGATCACTGAGAGCTGCGCTTCTTGAAACACCGAACTCGTAAGTCTACTGACGTCATCGCGTGCCGTACAGCGCACTTACCTGATGAGGTCCGGTGAAAACCGTAGGAGAAACGTATGACTCCAACGATGTTGGGCACCTGCGATTACAGGCGAACGTCCGACATTTCACGATTATCTGAATAGACACCCCTACAAATGTAAGCATACGTAGGGAAGAACATATGTCAGTCTTGTGTTGTCGAAAATTGGTTTTTACTTACGATGTGCATTCCGATCAAGTAGATAGCCCCCCTACGTGACGTGATCATTTCTTCTTCTTCTCCCTCTTCTTCTTCTTCTCTCCTCTCGTTCTCGCTGTGTAAAAGCCGATGATGACAACGACGACGTTGATGATTATGAAGATGATAGAGATTGAAGATATGCGTCGGCGCCTTTGCTGTGGCGCCGACACCATACCGAAACGGTTCAATGAACAGACCCAAATTCGACGACGAAAGGGCGCTAAGTTTTTGGTGGTGAGGCTGTGATAGGGGGGGGGGGGGGGGGGGGTGCCAGTTGGTTATACATTCTTTTGCGTAAACGCACAAATTTGCTCAAAACAAAAAAAGACTTCAAAACAGGATGGAAAGCGGTGTGTGTTCCGTCCAATTTTGAATTATATTTCTTGGTTTTGTGCAAAACTACTATTTTTTTTTTGCCAATACATTCGCTCTTCGGGTGATGTCGTACTATATATTGCCGGATTTTTAGCTTTACATTTTCCAAGAATTATTGCCCCTTTTACTGTGAAGATGCATATAGCTAGCCGATTCGTCCGGCTGTCCCTCTGTCGCCTGTACGCCAAAAACTACACCGATGCAACTCCATGCGAATGCGCGAAAAAGAAAGATAAAGAGGCGCGCGATTAGCTGCGCCATGGCAAAACGAAATCAGGGAAGAAACAATTAATGCTAACTTAAAGAGAAGCTGTTTACTTTTCGATGCGAAATCAGGATGCCTTCGAACACGCAGTTACAAAGCGAGATACAGCAAGGAAGAAGAAGCTTGTGCTTGCTGCGGTAAAGCTAGGTAAACGATGGAGCGTGTTTTATTAGAATGTGAAGATATCTGCCCAGCGGTCGATTTAGGCACCACTGGCCTCCTTGAAGCCCTTGGATTCAGAGAGAGCTGGGGCAAAGCAAACATGTAGGCAATATAGATTAGTAAGAGGCGATTGGAAGATTGGTGGAAGAGAAGTAGGGAAACGACAAAAAACGGAGACCTACAAAAACAAAGTTCCCAATAGGTGTTCACAAAGTTTGGTGATGCGCGTGTTTTTCTTAGTACAGGCAGGACAATACGTAATATAATCAGAATCAGAATTTATTACTAGAAATTGGGTCATATGAGACGTATTCAGCATATAGGAGGAGGTACATAGTCAAAGGCTGTAACGGGACCTCCTGTACAAGAACTGTTATGATAGTTAACATCTCAAAGCAACAATAGCATACAATAAAGTAATATACAAGCGACAAGAAAAGAACGATTACAGAACGAAATACATAATTGATTACAAATACTAACAAGGTTTAGCATATCTCATAGTAGCAGGAAACATTGTGTGCGACGAAAATACCACCAGCTCATTTACAACAACAACAAAAGAAAAAAAAGAAAAGAAAGCGAAAAAAGCGAACGAGAACCGAATACAGTAAACCTTCTTGTTAATCTGTCAATAATAAATGCATTATTAGTTCTCCTTTAAATTGGTGTAAAGATGTTGCGTTTTTCATTATGAAAGGAAGAGTGTTCCATATTGATATGGAAGTGAATTCTACGGTTTGTTTACCATAGTTAGCGCGGATTATTGGTGAAAGAAAATTATTATTAAACGCAAATCTGGTGGTGCTATGAATGATCAGGTTAGATGGTGAAAATGTCATTGATGGTAGCTCATCATTCCCAAATTTGTAGAAAAAGAATACCCAGCTTGTATTTAGTGAGTCCAGAAATTGTAAGGATGTTATTCTCGTGTAGCAAGGAATCGCCATTAGAAAAGCGTGGACTGCAAGTAATTATTCTTAAAGTTCGGTTCTGAACTGTCTGGAGAGACGCAATATTAGTATTATAGGTGTTTTCCCAACATATCATGTCGTGAGTAATGTGAGAGTGGACAAAAGAGTGGTAAAGTGAAAGCAATGTGGTACGTGTGAAGTAAGGGCGTGTTTTAAGATGCGTATACCGGAAGCTGATTGTGATGTTTCAAATTACAGTCAAATAGAACACCATGGAAAGATGAACCTGAACTTGGAGGAAGGCAGTGAGGACCAAAAGTGACAGGTTGAATAGATGGTATGTCTCGATGATGTGACGAAAATACAACTTTAGCCTTAGTTGCAGTAGTAGATAACATAACATTACAACACCTTAGGATATATTCCGTCAGTATTTAGCCTATTAAAGAGAGATGAGATATATTTATGACGGGTGAATATAGTGGTGTCACCTGCGTACAGAATGCACTTTGTGGAAGAACGACAATTAGGTAAATCATTAATATAAGCCAAAAACACAACTGGCCCCAGGATAGAGCTCTGGGGCACACCAATATGAGTAATTCACTGTCGGGAATAAGCATTAGAAATAGAAACAACTTCAACTATGTTATGTGGGTAGCTTTTTAGTAGTGAAAGTAGAGGCCCGCAAACGCCAATTGCTTCGAGCCTAGAGAATGGGATATAGTGATTTATGCTATCAAATGTTTGCATTAAATCGATAAAAACTGAGGCGGCGAGAAATTCCTCGTCGATTAATATTTTTTAGTTGCTCAATAAGATGAATGAGTGCCAGCTATGTGGAATATCCATGGCGAAAACCAAACTGACATGAAGAGAGCGTATTAAATTTAGAAAGGTATTTGGTTAGCCGTACTTCCAATTATTTCTCAATAACTTTTCCAAATAACGGTAGAATGCAAATGTAATTATGTAATAATCAGCTGTCGCCTCTTTTTTCAGAAGTGGGACGATTTTAGTATAGTAGTTTGCTGGGGCAGTCGGTGCGTGGTCAACGTATAACGGTTTCCAGCAGGCACGGACGCGAGCACAAGTAAGTAGAAACGGACCGGACAACGCTCGTTGTCCTTGTTGTCCAGTCCGTTTCTACTTACTTGTCTTCGCGTCCGCACTTGCAGGAAACCGTTATACGTTGGGAGGATTTTGCCACGCTTAAATTCAAAAGGAAATAAACCAGTCTGAAATAATATTTCGACAATAAATGAATGTATGTCTGAAATTAGGCGCACAATTAATTTAATGTTAGCAGGGTGCACCTCATCGATTCCAGCACTTGCCACTTTTAGATTATTTATAACGGCAGTTATTTCTTTTGGTGTTGTGGGAAATAAAAAAGAACGAATGAGGTAGGCGGTTCATGCTGATGGTCTGGGCAGGAGAACGTAAATTGTTATGTACGAAAAAATAAACTACTAAAAGTCCTCAGCTATATCGGCAGGGCAATTGAGCTCTACTCCATCCTCTAAAATTATGCATACCTGCTTTAGTCGTGTGTTCCTTTTTGAAAAGGAGTTGGCAATCTCCTATTCTATTTAGCGTCATTAGCAAGAGCATCGTGGCGCAACCCACCGCACCGTTCCGAGGGGGACGCTCACAGCATCACTCCATCCACCCATCCTGACCGGAGCCGCCGCGGCAGCGTTTCACAGTTTTTGCTTATGGCGCGTACTCTGCTTCCTGCAATTTTATTCTGTGATAGTGTAACCTCCTTTGATATATAGTGTAAACATTGCAGTTGTGCTTAGCCCGAAGACAGCGCTTGGAGCTGGCGTCTCAACAGCGTGCTGGCCACGTATGCAGAAGGAACACGTAAACCAGCGCCAACAAAATGACCCTAAAGCGTGCATTAAAGCGTCGAGGACACGCAGGCCCGAAAGAAGCGTCGCATGGAACAGGAGCATCTTCGCTACACAGCGAAACATGGTGCAGACCGTGAATGTATATATACAATTATACGTATACGTATACAATATTCATACGCACAACTCCATCATTCAATTAAAGTTTAACACATCTGCCACGGATGCGATGTGTTATGTCAGCCAATGATAATGCTAAGCCCTCGCAGAGATTATGAACGATAACGCACAACAACGCGTCGAGCAAACACATATCCCTGTGTGTTCTGTGCACCACACGCAGACAAACAGCAGTGGTCCACACAAGGTAACGTTTAAAGACACACCATGCACTCTCTTATTAGACTAAACGCTGAAGAAATCGCACATTCGCCGCCGATTTCACAGCTAATTATCGTCAGTCAACGCAAGCAGCATACAAAGCTTCGCTTACATCGACTCCTACACTTCGTGGGATCCGCCGATATTAAGAAAGCCTTAGACGGCTCATGGAGCAAAAGAACTGATGTCGGGCGTTATGACACGAAAATTCATAGGCAGTCGGACCCTCGATATTTGGTGGGAGTTGAACCCACGATCTTGAGTGTTAATTAGGGCGAATTAGGCAATCAATTTCATTATAAGAATCGTGAAACCAAGGCGAAGAAGCGTCAACATGACCTGTGGTGTTAATGTCCTTTCCGAATGAAGCCAGATGGAAGAGTTATATTGATCATTTTGGTTCTTCTTTCAATAAAGTTCTTTATTTGAATATGTGATTGTGGAGTAAATGCGGAAATAGTGAAAAGTGTTTAGTAGCTTTGCGGTCAATATGAGCACTGTTTTAGCCGTGCAAACTTAATGGCGTGACAGAGAAGGCCCACATAGCACACGGCCTGAAAGCGGCTCCCTGCAGCTCTAATAATACAATCGGTTCTATAAGAAAGTACGTTGCCAAATTTTTTGTGAATCTTACGAAACGGTGTTCACTGCAAAGCACGTACGCTTCACCTACCTACTCCTCTATCAAAGAAAAAGAAAAAGAAACGACGTTCGCTACACTCACAGCGTGTTTATAAACAAAATTGTATAGTCCTAAAAAACATTAAGTTCACTACTGCGACATGACGCGGCGCATGTTTCCATTCAAGTAAAGTGCTGAATGAATTACCCTTAGGCCTTTGACACACCGCTGTCTTTGGTGAAATTGTAGCCTAAAGAAATATCTCGCGGCTGCGACTGTTCAACTTGAGTCAGCAGGAAGCTGAATGGATTAGTCGGTGGTACTGACAAATAAGTACGCTGTTTTACGGAGCAGCAAAGTGATGTGTCGTCAACTCTTACTGCTGTTCACCGTTACGTCACTCGACTACATATACTTCAATAATTTTTACATAACGCCAGCTAAATTCTCTCCTATTCCTTGCCACCACGTAATTCTCATTTATAATATTCACGCGTTGGGCACATGCACATACTACGTACACGACGCAGAACGACGCTGAGCGGCTCGGATAAGGATTTATTTCAGCGCCGTACGACATCGCGTCGCGTTTCAGCTCGACAGCAACTGCATTATGATGATTGCGTTTTGAATACTAAAACTTCACGCATTTACATCTCGAGTGTTTCGGCTTCGTAGTGTCTCGTTGCCATCTGGTAACCTAGCTCTTCACTCTCTGCTTCTCTATAATGCCGGCTTATTTTTTTTTTTTTTTTTGCAAGCGCTAGTGGTTTATTTTTCTTGACACAACCATGATTAAACAGATATCTGGACCGATAGCGAGGGAAGGCTGGTTTCGGGTCCAGTGTCAAAATGTAACAGACAATCTGGTGCACTTGGCGCATATTTCGTGGAATGCATAAGGGTCGCTTCCGTACCACGAAATACGCGCGCGGATTTCCGTGCCTGCGTCGCCGCGCTCGTGCAAGAGCGCTACGACAGCGAAATGGCCATGGGCTGGGTACCATATGTGTAGACGCGGCTAAGCACCTCCGTCGATAAGTAATTACGGTCAGCGTGGCCGACCACACCTTCCCACCATCACTGCAGCTGACGAGGCAGCCGCTGACATTCCCACCGTTTGTATAGGCCAAGAACATGTCGCAGTTATTTCTGATGAAGCTGCTTGTCGCAACGTATACATTACCATGCTACCGTCATACCATCCAGCATCAGCATCGTATGGACCCCTACTAACAAGTCTCCTCACGGAGACCAGCCAGCCCTGGCCACCACCCTGACGTCCAGAAGACCCGAACAGGGGACCGAAATGGAATAAATCTCTGTCCGTCTCACTGTTGCCCGAGCCTATATCACCCGGGTGGAGCACCCCGAAGTAGACCGTGACCGCAATGTCCAGTCCGAACCCTCGTTTACTACACCATCTACTAACACGATCGCATTTGCCCCTGCCTCTGCCGCCTACCTAACAAAACTCTCTGGCGAGAAAAAGCGGTTGCCTGGCGGCAGCTACAGACCAATCTTTTTTCGCACTTAAGCTAATATCATGCCATTAACCCCATCCTCTATATTCCTGCAAATTCCCACATGAGAAGCATCCCTTTACCGCTCCACCTTGCCATTGCATGCCCAATTAGGCCTACCATGACTCTCGTGCCAAATCCTACCTCCGAACAGTGGCAGGACGCCTTGACCTGTCCTGACCTGCGTTACGAACAGCACTTTGGGTACCGCGCCCAGCGACAGCCAAGTCCGAAAGGATCCTGGACTAAACAGCCCTGCTACCGCCCCCCCTCCCCCCCACCACGCACACGCACGCGCACACTAGCGCAAATCGGAAGCAAGACGAAGCTGCCGACTCACGTTATTTTCTTTGTAGTTTACATCTGTACATACTCGTGCATTCCGTTTAACTTTTTACTTGTTTCTTTCTACTTTTAGGGGGTATTTCCCCCCAATTTTCGGCCTCCGTTCGGCCTCCGGGTGCACGGCCGCCTGGAGTCCGTCCGCCGGGAGTTCGTGCACCAGGGGTTCGGCCGCTCGGTGTACGACTGCCAGAAGTCTGCCCGCCAGTGGAGGTCGCTTGCTCAACCGGCGGTAGGGTTTGTCCACCGGGAGTAGGCCCTCCAGCAGTTCGACCGCCTGGAGTTCGACCACCTGGAGTTCGACCACCTGGAGTTCGAGTACCGGGAGTTCGTCCGCCGGGTATTCCCCTTACAGGAGTTTTTTCACCGGGAGTACGACCACCTGTTAGCCACCCGCTGAACGGCCACAAGCGACCTCGCTGACGTCCCTTGGCCCACACGTCAACTGGAGCATTTCTGTCGAACGCCTTGCCCCGAGTTAGCTGGTACGTCTTGTAGAAGTCGTACAGCAAGTTGGTGTAGTATAGCTGTAACGTGAAGAAGCGCAGCTGTATAATTACAAGTATTACAGTACAATCACGGTACGCATTTTGGCGTACTACGTTACGTGGGTCAAAATGCACTGTTTGTCGGAATGATCATTTGTAGTGACGGCAACGTTTTAATTTAGGCAGCACACAAGGAACTTTTCGCTTGCTGCTTGCTCCATGTTAGGAGTGGCGCCTGCTGTTTAACGGACATTCCAAATCCGCCACCATGGCCACGAGCGGTTCTGACTAACACTCTGAAGGCATAATAAGATGCAGGTGCAGTACCGCAGCTGTCGTGCGAAAGTTGTGGATTCGGGTCCCACCGAAGGCAAATTGTCCTCTTTTATTCCTCTCTTACCTTCTCTTTAAGATGTAACGGTAACTAAAATTAAACTTAATCTCTGATTAGACTTTACAAATAAATACTATTCCTTCATTATTTATTTCTCACTTATGCTTCTGCTGAATTAAGATGCGTTGTCTTTTGAAGCCTGTAAGTTCCTTCGCTTATTCACGCAACTCTACTGCTTGCAGGAGGATATATTCAGGGTATTCTGATGGATGTAAGAAAGCTGCTTAAAAGGTTTTCACTACGCATCTCATATAAGTACGCCTCTCGATCATATCGATAATGTTTTTTTTAAACCAATAACTCTGGAAAGAGGATTGGCGGCTGCTGCTGATGTTGACGATTTATTGGCATCCCCTCTGAAACGTGGCGGCGACTGTCACCTAGCCTGCGTCATTTAATCAGGTCTACTATACATGCTATTCATTCTAGCATTTTTGTATACATTTCCTTTATCTTTTTCTCTTCCTAAAAACTTCCCTGTCTATATTGTGCCGCTACCTATACCTGTAACAGATCCGGTCGTATCGATCTCTTCCCTGCTTTTTTTCCCCGCTAATACTCTGAATGTCTCTTGCTTATCTCGACTGCTGACCGGTCGATGCCTCCATTCAGTTTAATTATGCGGGCTTCTGGAAGGTGTACGTTGCCCACGGGTCTCACAAGTTGGATACATTTGCGTTCCATTAGGACGTCCCAGATTTTTGCTGCAGCAGATACATGCTTCATCTTTCTCTGCCTCATCTTGTTACGAATATTTGCACAAATATGTTTTTCTCCTGATGCAACTAGCTTGAGCCTGAAATAGCAAGGAACGGCCCTGTGCTGTCGTACAATTTTTGCCTTCTAATTTCTTTGTTCCCATCCTTGTAAGTCTCCAAAGGCTTCCTTTATACTATGTCCTTGCTTTTAAGGTACAGATACTTGTGCATTTTAGACGCCTGTTTATTTTCATCAATGTTACTGGGCCTTTCTTCAAAACTAATCGTGCCCTGCGCTTCTCTGACTTCGAAAGAGGTTCAACCCATGTCACACGGGGTTGTCTCATCTGTTTTACCGTAGGCGTCCTAATCCCACCGGCCTAACGATCTTTGGGTAATTTGCAACACCGACAAGATATCTGATTTCAAGCACAGAATGGCGTTTGCGAACGTTTGTGCGGGCACCATTACTTCTTTGCAGATTTCACGCACAACGTCATATTTATTGTTGCCCCAAAGCTCTATATCTTTCATTGGTGCTGCATTCCGCTTCCCCTCTACATACAGCTCATCTTGGCGGGTGCTTGAATATGTCTTTCCTTCGTTTATGTATATGCCGAAGTAATTATATTTCTTGACTATGCGTATAACTTGCTGTTGAATTGACGCCACGTGATTTCTCCTATCTTCAATGAAGATTATAATTACCGATTTCTTTCTGCTAAGTACAACGCCTAGATTTGTCGTTGCGTTGCCACACGTATTCGCAAGTGCATATATAGGTGCATTGTCCTCTAGTAGTACTATGTCGTCAGCATATACAAATTCGGGCACCTTTTGTTGCACCATTTGAGCATTACGCATGTAATACGAATCAAACTGTAATTTGCTTTTTTTTTTCAATCGTCTCCTCATGCCCTTAACATAAAGCGTGAAATACAATGGAGACAGAGGACATCCTTGCTTCAGTCGATGGTGAATTTTCACCCCGTCATGACATTTTCGGGCCTTGTCATACAAATTGTATTTGGTTGTCTCTATATCTCTCCCTCAGCAGCTCCAGGATGTCACCATCTATGCCGTCGTGCTTGTGAATATCCCATAGCAATACCTTGTCTGCGTGGTCGTAGGTCCCCTTAATATCTCGAAATGCTATCCATGAAACGTTATTCTGAGCTATTGAAATCTTGATGCACTGAGCTAGTAGAAATATATTATCGACTATGCGTCAGCATGGTCTGAACCCACGCTGTAGTTCCTCCAGTATATCTTTTTCTGCTGGCGCCACATGCGGTACCGCCATCTACTGGACCCGTTCCGTTGACGTAGTATGAGGGGCAAGACTGCGCGCTCCGCATATCTTGGATGCCGGCGCTCAATTGAAACGACGCTCAGGCACCCTCCTGGAGGTTTTTGTTAGCGTTTTCGAAGTGAAGAAAGTTGTTCGCTACCACATAAATGGTCATGGGCAAACTTAAAATCTCACGGACTCGCAATAATTGACTGCTCGCGCGTGTTTATGTACGGCGGTCACGTGATCGTTCCATTTCGCGTTTGTCGGTACTAGCTATACGTTCCCGCTTGACTCTTTCTTTCCTTTTTTGTTTCGAGCGAATACATTTGAAGATCATGTGTGAAACACAGCGCAATTCGGCCTGCACAGAAGCAATACATGAAAAGGCATACGTTACTTTCACGACAAATTGGAATACCTATGCAGCTAATGAATATGATTCACTTATAAACTTTCAAAATTATTCCGTTGTTGCAACTGCGAAATTTTAACCGAGGTCTGTTGCAGTCATTTCTGCTTAGCAGAAATCCTGAAACTCGCAACACTGGCGAGATTTTTTGCTTCCAAATTGTGTTCAGGTAAGCATTAGCGATGCAGCAGTGTTCTTCACATATAGAAGAAGGCCCATTAAGAAAATATAAAAAAATAACAACAATGTATTTCGTACCACATTTTGGAGATTGAAGTAATACAGGTGGCGCTATAGCCTTGATATTTCTGTTAAGCAAGGCATGACTTACTGTTGCTAAATTTCCCGATTTCAACGCGTAACCTAAATCTAATCATTATAAAGCAAATAAACCATTAACTGTAATTAGCTACATCTACTTTGTCGTTCATCATGCGACTATCGCCCGCAGCTTCAGAAAATTAACAAGGAATTTCTAAAAGAGAAAAAAAGTATTTTGTGCGAAAAAGATTCATAAAACCTGGTACATAAAAAAGCGTTTGTATTTAACTTCACTGGTACAAATTCATCCCGGAAGGTGTTGCGACAGATACTGCAAAATAAAGAGTAGCCAGCACAAATCGCACTTTGGTCCGCTCTTAATTGTCCCCTAGTCGGCGCAGTTTTCTTTTCTTTTTTCTTTTCTTTCGTTGATTATCATGAACGCGCCATATTTTACATATTTACACTAAGCTGCGGGCTTTATGTGACAGCACGTGAGCACTCGATAGGCCAAATTATTTTTGAGCGAGAGCTTTCGGCAGCTGTTCCAAATAAGTTATGCAGTCATAGTAACTTCGTCATGCACGGTGACATGTGATGAACGTTCACAACGACCGAATATTTCAATAAATCCTTCGACGTGGCATTGTTCATCATGGCTACGCTGCAAGCCACCGTGCGGCTAGGCCTCACACGTTGTTGTTTAAAAGCCTCCCTTTTCCGCTCCGTTTCTATACTCCCGACGCCGCCGACACAGCCAGCACGGATGCTGTGTCCACGTGATCCCTCATACTACGTCACGCTGACAACAGTGCCAGACGTTCCAGTGGTGGATCTGGTATACACATTATCTGGTTGTATTAAAGAGCTTTCCGGCAATAAGGCACGTAAGACAGAAGTGATAGTTTCTGCAAAGCTGTATAGCCTCTCTAAGATTTAATTCGACCTTATGCAGGCTTCAAAGGGACAATTAGGTCTTAGAGCTGCTGCAGCCCGTTGTTCTAACAATACTGCTTTCAACCTTTAATAACGGCTTTCGTAGCAAAAGCCATACCGACTCGAAACATGTGGACAAATGTACCACTAGACAAATACGAATAACCTACCTTCACGAATCCGGCGAAGATTATCACGGGAGCCCAGTACGCGACAATTGTCAGCTGCGCATAGAGAAGTATGCTTCGATTACACGATCAGCGTGCCGTCGATTATACACTCCACCTGACGCGGTATAGCCCGGTGGCTATCGTGTTGCGCTTCTGAGCACGAGGTCGCGGGTTCGATTGAGACTGCGGCGGCAGCATATGGATGGGGGCTACATGCAAAAGCGCGCGTGCACATCGATTTCGGTGCGCGTTAAGGAACCCCAGGTGGTCAAAATATTATGGAGATCCCCCGCAACAACGCGCTTTAACAACGTCTTGGTTTTGTCTCGTAAAACACTATAGGATTCAATTTAAATTTTACAACGTGAAGAACAGACTGGTTAACTCTAGAAGTAGTACTTAATAAATTTGTGATCAGTACCTATCTCGCTTACAGCTGTTTTGGTTGCCTGTCTTCTATAGTTAACATGTAGTTAACAGTTAGTAACACGCATGCACGCACACAACGCCTGTGGGTCCTAGGTCTTCTATGTTTTCGGCACTGCCCTTTCATTCTTAACGTTCACAGAGGCTTGACTGAAGTAACTAAAAACAGATGGTCACAATTATTCCGCAGTCCATCTCTAAGGCGTTTCTGATAGCATTTATGCGTTGATATGGGCGTTAATTAGTTCGACCAACAGCTACCGCTCTAATTTTTGTGCAGCGACCGTTGTACCCATACTGCGTAGCGCGAGGTGGTCGCCGTCATTCCGCCGACTTACGTTTTCTCTGAGAGTCAGGCTGCTTGCATCTTGGTTCGTGTACTGGAAGGAACCAGAGCACAAGTGACAACGTCGAGTCAATAATGTGCGTCTTCCTGCAGGCCGTGTGTGAGCCACGAGCTCACTGCACAATGTTCTTTCCAGAAGATTTTGAAGCCTCGCTTACATGGTGGGCTACTACAGTTGGAGTAGTACAGAACTGAATCTTCGCCACAAAAAATAACATTTTTATGAAATTGAACCGGTTTTACCCATATACCGTCTTGCGTTACGCTCAATTCGACAAGATGTGGAATTCAGAACAAATCAGGCGATCATCTCCTCACGACTTCGTGTTCTGCCGCATTGCCAAGAAGGATTTGACCACGACTTAATCTTCCTACAACGTCTATAACATCCGATAATGCCGCAGTTGCTGTTAAATAAGACTTGTTCAGGTAATCTAAAAATAAATAGCTCTTTACAGCATGATATTAGATCCACGTGGCACTCTCTAACAATGCACGAAACTCACAATGGTTTCGAGTTGAGCCACGCCACTGTATTCCCGGTATACGTGTATAGGTGTACGCTTGCTAATTTATACCTGTGTTACGCGGGCATTTTTGATCGCAATTAAGCGCGATCGGGGTCGAATTTTGCTATCGTAGTTGGTTCCTTTGCGCAAACTTCGTAAGAGAACCAAGAAGAGGGTTCCTGTGGCCCTGACGAAATCCCGAACGTTTTTATAAGACGATATACCGAACTTAATGCCATGCTTTCTTGAAAAAAAATTTTTTCTGTTTCACTGCTGTCGGGACTGCTGCCGGATGACTGGAGGGTGGCCCGAATTGTTCCAGTATTCAAAAAGGGGGATCGATATAGATTACAATATCATAGTCCCATTTTTCTGACATCGCAATGCTGCGAACTCTCGGAGCACATTGTGAGAAACCATATGAAGGAATTCTTCGCTGAAAAGAACGCGCTCACGGACTTTCAGCCTTGCTTTAGGAGGAGTTGCTCGACTATAACACACTTGGTATCAGTGATTCACTGTTTGCTTTATCTCCCGACAATAATGACCAAATGAATGAGATAATCTTAGATTGCACCAAAGCGTTTGATAAGGTTCCGCACGACAAATTAATGTTGAAACTTAGAATGATTAGCATACCTGACATTTTGATAAACTGGATTATTCGTTGTCTGTCTAAACGCACTCAATACCTTATAATTAGTGAACATAGCTCAGCCACTCTTCCAGCCACGTAAAGGGTGCCGGAAGGCAGTGTCTTGGGCCTTTTGCTCTTTATAGTGTATACAAATTACATCGTTAAATACATAACTCACGGTGTGCAAATCATACTGTTTGCGGATGATTGCATTTTGTAGTGATATAATTTGTTAGAATGGTCAGATTCTCCTCGAAAGGGATCTAAACAACACATTGAAGTGGCGTAATGAATGGGGGATGTTTATAAACGCTGAGAAATCCGTATTTTTTCTCGCATTACTCGTAAAAAAGCACTAAATTTTTCTTATGCACTAGGTTCTTCCGCACTGCATGAGACGAACAACTACAAATACTTAGGTGTTACTTTGACTTCCACATTGTTGTGGAACGTATGATATTTGTTGTTCTGCTTTCCGCAAACTCTGTTTCGTAAGGCACAAATTGAAAAATGACCCTCGTAGTGTAAAACTACTATGTCATTTTTCACCTATTAGACTAAAGCTAGAGTATACATGAACATCATGGGATCTTTACACTAAGTCAAATATCAGGCATCTTGAAAAAATACAAAAAGAAAGCAGTTAGGTTTATACTGCATATTCGCAAGGCTGGACTCTCCTTCGGAAATTATGTCAGAAAATTCTGTACCTACTCTTGAATCACGCGGAAAGCAGTTGAGGCTTGAATTCCTTTCCCTGCTTCTCAACACAAGCTCGGAATGAAACCATCGACTTACATAACGCCTGCTATAACACGGCGCACAAGACAGTATCATCCTGACTCACTAAACAATATCGGATTTGAACGACGGATAACAGACACTGTGGGACTAAAATTGTATAAATTTATACCTGCTTGTTCCTGATTCGTTCACTATTGTTTGTATGTATCCCATCGCCCCTCTGCTCGGACCGAATGGTCTGCAGTATGCAATAAACAAATAAATAAATAAATAAATAAATAAATAAATAAATAAATACATCGCGAACGAGAACCTTAATACCAATAGGCCCGAACCCGACCGAAAGGGCGCCATGTGAATGAGGTATTAGGTATAGTCATAAGGTCTTTCGTTTTCAGGTTTTACATTCTTTTTCTTTTAATTCGGGGTTTAACATGTTCTGTGTTATTGTTAAAGAAGAAAACCGAGGAGAAATTGGGGGTTGTGCTTTCTGGTGGAATAAAGGTCCCCGATTTTCCTGGTACGTTGTACAAACTATTAAGGCAAGCAGTTCTATCTCTTCGTGGACACGCGTTCTTTTTGATCAAGCGAAATCACCCACAGCACGTTTTGGCAGACGGCTGCTCGATAATCATGTGACGTACTCCTCTGTCGAAATTCTCCTGGTCAGGCGGTAGTAATACATTCACAAGAAACCACAAGAACAAAAACAACAAATGGACACCGCTTTTGCGAACACTTGTTCGCCGCGTTCTCTGCATATATTTAATAAAAAGAAAAAGAAAGTACGGAAAGTATTTCCCTCGGGCATGCTTCGCACGAGGTCCGATGCTTTTCCTTATCTGACACGATCTTCTTAACGTGTATCACCCTATGCAATGGAGTCACTTCTGTGCCCACCATAGACATGTCGAGCCATTCCGTCCTTGTCTGCTGCCGTTTCGGTTTCACTGGTTCCAACCTACGCTCATTCCACAAGATTAATGAAATATCAACTAGACGAATCGGCCACTGTTATATGAACGTACTTCACTGGGTAAAAATTCCATCACATCATCCCAACGTCACAGCTGCATTTCCCAATTCACAGCAACGTCAGCGCTGCTCTGTTCACGTCCTGGTGCATTACCACCGCTTACGTGTTTGGGACGTGCGGGAATTGTGATACAATGTTTCTTTGTCGTAACCCTGTAAACGTGGCTATTAAAAAAGCACCAAGCTTTCGTTCCTTCAACGTCGACAGGCGTTGAATATATGTCTATACGTGCAAGCTTTCGCTTGAGCTTCAGGCAAAAACGAGGGAGACACCCCATTCACGTAATATTAATTCGATATATACTGACGACTCGTTAAAAAAAAAGGTGCTCAGCGTTCATTGGTGTTGCAACACCTGCAAGATTCTATGTCCTTCAAGAAAGGGCAGATTTTGGGCAGAATCGTATTTCCAGATTGAAATTTTTGTTTCACTTAGTCAAAGGTTAACGTGTACATATCTCAGATACTTTCTTTCTCTACAGCATATGCCACAAGGTAATGACAGGCACTGAAAATAACTGCTTTCTGCACCCGGAATAACGCATTCAAGTATTAGCTTTTTTTCCTAGGATAATAACAGAATGGAGCAAACTTACTAATGAAGTCGTTTCACAATCATACTTAAACCTTCTTGCTGTAAACCTCCAGCAGTGATTTGTCTGGCATATCGTGCTATGCTTATTATGTTCGCTTCCAGCGAAGCAGTGTGTTACATTGCGAAAATATATACTTCCATTTTCTGCATTTTTTTTTCTTGTTACAGTTGTTGGCCAATTTGCAGAACCGAACAAATGTAACTCCACTCTGGTGAAACCCCAAGTCGAAGTTGGAGTACTTATATATATAAAGAAAAATAATAATGAAATAAAAAATAAGGATTTACCCTGATTTTCATAAATCTTTTGCGAGGTGCAAAAATCAGGTTCCATCAGGCTTTACCCGAAGGACGAGGAACCCTAGACAATGCAAATAGTAGCCGAGTCAGGTTGAATAGGCTTGCTTTGAAATATGCGATTCGAAAACAACCAGGTGGCCGTTCATCCACTCACCCACTTGGGCGGGTATCGAAGTCCGATCAAGTTGGCTCCGCAGCAGAGCAGCATTGCGGCGGTGTTCCACGCCACGAAGGCGCCGAGAATGCGCGGCATGTTTCCCTGCGTTCACCAGGCCCAACCTTGAAGTACCTTTTTTTTTACATGCTTCGTTGGGTCACCAGCCTGAATTAGTTCTGTCAAGCGCATAATTTTCTTCCAAAAGCAAACTTTATTATGATTGAGAAAAAAAAGTGAAACTTACCATAAGAAAATTCAACATTCAGTAGAGAATGAAATTAGATGTTCATAAATTAAGAGGTTTCATGTGGTCAGTACAATTGAACGACCAGGAACAAATAGTTGCCTCTATCTTCAACAGCATCGCTTACGACCACGACAAGAAACGGAAAAGCTTTTAGTGGAACTCTCCTTCTTTATGCTTATTTGAAGAGAGAGACAGGTTTTTAGAAGCTGCATGCTCGTACGGGTCTTGAGGATAATTATCTTGTCCGGCATATTTGGCATCGCCATGTTGGAGAGGCGCTTGACCCGCTGCGAGGAAGCAAAATGCGCTCCGACTAACACTTCACTCTATACGCAGACATCGCGGCACAGCTAGAGAGTTACTGCTGCCTGGAAGTAGACTCCATGAGGATTATAATCAGGACGCATTGTGGGACAGGTGGGAAGAGTAAACGACAAGTCTTCAAAGTGTTACATCTATTGCATCCACCAGGCTTCAAATAGGTACGTATATCTCGCAACCACCAGGCACCGAAACTTTAGGCCCGTTGTAAGCCAAAAGCCGCGTTAAACGCTCTAGATCGCCGAACATTGACATCAAGGGGCACAAGTTCCACTGCACCATACACGGTCCCGATATACATTTACTGAGTTACAGCTCAGAGGGCGACATGCTATCCATGGTCAGCGTAGTCTACACTCTCGACCCGCTAAGTACAATATTCTAAAGGCAGTTTTTCGCCAGAAATTTAATTCCATTGCACTTCAAGAACCTGGTGTGTACGCATTTTTCTGGATGGGAAGCTAGTCGTCTGCTCTAGGTATACGCTATGCGACATAATGTGGATGTTTGTGGGCCTTAAACGTCTGCTACACTTTGCGCTGCCCGATGCGTAGCAGCATAGGAGATGAGCGAGCGACCCAGAGTGAGTGCCATAACGTCACAAAGTTATGCTCTCACGTGACCACCTTCTGCGTCCGCACCACTCTGTGGTCCGCAAACACACACCTATACCTCAAGGAAAACCAAAACGGAAACTTGATCGTAGACATGCTACCTTAATTAATTGTTTCGGGCGTGCTTAGCCTGGCCCGTATTCTTCCGAGGGTTTCGAGCTCTAAGAACTTAATGTAAAAAAAAGAAAAACTCGACTATGTCATATGTGTCTTCTTTCGATAACTGCGTGGGATACTATTCTTAAGCTTTAGAACCCTCCGTCAGATTTCCAGTTCTTGTTTTCTTTTTTTCCTGCTTGATAATTGCAGTGCTCTGAAAGTGCCAAGAATCCCTCGTGTCTCAGATGGACCACCGATGTCTACAGTCAAATATATTGAGTTTATGACTGATTTTTGCTGTATCTCTTGCAGCCATCAAGTTCGAGCGTTTTTAGATAATTTGTTTATTATTATTATTATTATTATTATTATTATTATTATTATTATTATTATTATTATTATTATTATTATTATTTGTTTGTTTGTTTGTTTGTTTGTTTATTTTAGCTGGTGCATACATCAAGCGAGACATTCGTGTTACCTTTAGCCATTTTTCGTATGGGGCGAGTAGTCCTTGAGGCGACGTCTGAAAGGAATAAAAAAAATTTTCAAAGTAAACAAAAGAAAAACAAAACAAAACAAAGTTTTCTGTTCACTGCATTGTCGTCAACTGGCTTCGCTATGGCAGGAGGTTTATGCACTGACGTGATTACTGCCGCCATGTTGTTTCACATTTGCTGACCGTCATCGCATTCTGCCTAATCAGCGGCGTTGTAAAGATGGCGGTTAAGGAGGCGACGTTGCGTCCGTGATGTAACGTCAATACAAGCGAGAATGTGCGGATAACGTTCTCACGTTTCTCTATTTGCATACAGCTGAATCCGTGCCGGACACGAAGACGAGATAATCATTATTTTTTTCGAATTCCCGCGCAAACGCAAGTGTGCCTACGAAAGCTTTCAATTTAGAAATAAAAAGCCATCATGTAAGAACGTTTTCTTAGCATTACCCGACGGACAATATACATCATGATGTACATGAAACATACATGATATGTGGCATTGTAATAACTAAATATAAAATAGCATATGAACATCTGTTCACACTGGAATCATAATGTCTATTCGTAATTATTACCTTGTACAACACCTTGATATCAACAATATTCGTACATAAACGCATATAAACGTTTTAACGTGCTTCCAACAACAACCCATGAACAGCAAGATTTAAAAAACAACACACGAACATACGAGGATGTGTGCATACGAAACACTTTACTGGTACACAAATACATCGATTTGGATAAGCGACGCAATTTGAAATGCAACGTACGTTTTATTTTAATAATTTCACAGAGAAGAAAAGAAAGTGTTCTGCAGAGAACTTACGTTCGTGGTATATGCACCTGTCTATTCACAGTTAGTATAATGTCCTTTTTAATTCTGCAGGGTAATTGTCTTATATCGATATTGCTTTTTTAAAAGTTGCTCTATAGCATCGACATTCTGCATTCTAATCTACTACGGCCTTGCTCGGTCTGTGAAAAAGGAACCATCAGTATTTCGCGATTTCGAATGTCGTAGTGAACTTCACAGGGTTTTTCTAACTTGCAAGGACTAAGAAAGTTGGTATCATTGCATCTTACGCTAGTCACGTATTTTATTGCAAGATTGAAATCATACACTTGATAAAAGGGAAGAACGTTAAGTGTCGAAACTAGAAGTCCCGTGTGAGCGTCATGTGCAACCTGAGCGACGTGTCGCAAAGCTTTTTGTTTTCGTGAGACAGATAGCCTACTTAACTTTTTTTTGGGACATCGTTCCCCACACAATGCAGCAGTAGTTTGCGTGAGAAGCGAATATAGAATTGTAAAGCAGTAGCTTCCTTTTTGGGGGAAGAGTGTCGCGCAGTTTACGAAGTATACCACACGCTCTTGCCATATTTGCCGTTACGCGTTCAACGTGTTCATACCAACTTAAATGTTGTTTGATGGTTACCCCCAGTGTTTTCACACTAGCTGCAGTATCAATTTTTTTTATGTCCAAGGAAGATTTCTAAATCCTGATTTACCTGCTTTTGTGCAGGAGTAAACAGCATTGCCCTTGTTTTTTTTTTGTTTATATCTAATGAATTTGCTTTCGACCACAAGAATACATTACGCAATGAGGCGTTCTTTAATTGTGTCAGCTTTTCCATGCAAAATGACAGGAACGAAAGGGCTGTATCATGAGCATAAATTATAAGTTGGGCTTCATCGCTAATATTTATTAACTCAATTATGTATATAATACAAAGTACATTGTTTTTTTTTAAGTAAGACTTAAGTTGAAGAGTCAAAGGGTGAAAACCGCAATGCTATAATTTCATGACTAACGTGATATGCTTAGTCATATCGAATGTTCTGGAGAAATCCACAAAAACACCGAGTGCTTTCTTCAAACCCTGTCAGTGTGAGGTCTTTTTGGTTTAACAGAGCCATTTCTGTTGACGTGCCTCGAAGAAATCCGGATTAATGCTCAGTTAACAGATAATATTTCTCGCAACATGTCACAACCTTCGCACACATGATTTTCTCGAGTCATTTTGAAACTACTGAAAGTACTGACACAGGCTGATAATTGGAAAGGCTCTTTATGTCACGACATTTAAACAACATAGTAGCTTGTGCACATTGCATGCCAGATGTAAATTGTTCAGTAGACAAACATTGTATACGTGGGTGAGCACTGGCAGGATGGTGTCGACAACAATTGCAATCGGCTTTATCTGTAGCTCATCAATATCGCGTACTCGGGCATTCTTTAGATACACAAAAATAGCGCACACTTCATCTGGAGTTGTAGGTCGAGATAATTGACTTTCCGGGTTTGTCACACCTAGAGAACGGGCAGCCTCAATATTCGTGAACGCTCGACACAGGGTTCCTTAAGTACTCATTAAAGCGGTTTCCTGGGTCTGTGGCTTTTAAGTGTCACATTGTCATATTCGCTCGCATATTCCTCTGCCCTTTCAAGTTTAAAGTTGCCCTTTCCTTTGTCCCATTATTCAAATAGTTGTGTGTTATCATTGCCAGTTACCTAACGTGGAAGGATCACATAGATTCAATCAATGCAAACGCTAACCGAAAGGTAGAATGTATCAGACGAAGCTTTCGCCTTAGAAATACTTCCGTTAAAAATAGTTACTCTGCACTATACATACACTCGTCCGCATCTTCAATGCGTTGCAACTATCTGGGATCCGGCTAGTGTCAGTTTAACTAAACAACAAAAAAAGCACAAAATCGCTGCACACGTTTCATATTATCAGACTACAACACACGTCCACTGTAACCGACATCAAATCGGAGCATAACCTGTCCCCACTTGCAACACGCCTGCAGCTGTTTCACCTCGGTTTGTTCCACAGAGCATTTTTATCGAAATCACTACCTTCAAACGCTTTCCATAAAGTCACCACGTATTGTCTTCTTCGTATTGACCATGCGTAGAAGGTATGTGTGCCAAGATGGCAAACCGTAAGCTATTCTGAATCTTATTGCCGAAATATTGTATTGATTAGAACCGCCTTACCTAAAATATTGTACGACTAGGTGACCCCTCCGGCATTCGTGCTACACTACTTGACATTTTTAACTGACATTCATTCATATACTACCAGAGTTCAACTGCTTGATTGTTGTTGTACTTATTTGAATATCTGTCCATTTTACTTGCGGCTGCTTTTCTCTTTTCGCTCGTGCCTGCTTCCTTCCCTCCTGTTGTAAATCCTTGAAGGTAAATATAAATGAAACAAAATTAAATTAAATGTAAGACTATTCCTTTCTTTTCTGTTTCATTTTCCATTCCTGTCACGCTTTGTCGTCGGCTGGCGTGACGCCAGGTCTCCGCTATCGCCAGTATCAGCCACTCGGTGGGACAAATGATAAGGAAAGCATAGAATCGAAACAAAAAAGAATTCTTCCTATAATACGGCTCCAGCATGCTATTATTTTCTCACATGGAGGGTCTTTACGAAATGTCAGTCATTCAGCTGCTTCACTATCCTGCCACATAATACAAATGTACGTTCTCTTGAGTCACGCATGTTTAGTACGTCAGAATGTCGACTTCTCAGTGTCGAAAAACATGTTAGAGCCCAAGAACGCGCCACTAGATAGCTTCTAAAATAATAATAATAATAATAATAATAATAATAATAATAATAATAATAATAATAATAATAATAATAATAATAGAGATCATTTACTCACGGTTTGCTCGCCAGCCTTCTCCTGCATTTATGGAAACGTAATAACAATAAGTACGATAAATGATCGGTCAGTCGTGATTGGTGAAACAGCACGTTAGCCCGTGCAACCTTCAAGCTATGTTGTTACTGGCAGTCTTTCGCACTAATATTGGAAGTTCCTAAGATACACGTTTTCGCCAGGTGTCTACAATTTTCGTTGCTTCTGCTTCATAAGGCTTCCGACAGCACGATTTTTGTGGACACTGTTCGCCAACCTGTTGTCCGGTGTGACGGCGACAAATAAAGTGTTTGCCGCTGTCACACGACAAAGTGTTGTCCCCCGGTATTTGGCAAACAAATACCGGGCGCTCATTTGCAAAGCGCTCTGTATACGTCAGGGTGGTTCACACAGACAGACGCTAACCATCCGTGATTGTGAACGCAGAAATTGCGAAGAGCGCCAGCACCACTCTTACGCAGTTCTTAGGAACGAAGGTTCTCATTTTTTCCACTAATATGTTCTTGCGTAGGAGGAATTTCTCATGGGCCGGCGTTCGTATACCTACGGTTCACAACATTGATTGCCTTCGATGACCAGGAGATCGTCGCTGCAATGGCCAATCGCGGACGGCACTTACATAAAAGACATTTCGCAACTAACGGCATATAGTTTTTCCTTATATTCTTTAATCTTCCCACACTTTTTCAGGTGTTCACGCCTCTAACGCCACGTGATTCAAATACGTTACACACTAAACCATAGTGTCATCGACTCTATGTGACTCATGGGATTTTCCCCCGTGCGTGGAAAGGGTAACGGCCTATGAATTCAGACAGCCTATAGACCAGAACACGATAGTCTCGAAGCGGATGGGCTGAGCGCATACTCCGGAACCCAGTGACCGGCCGCCATCTTCCCTGAACTGCCAAGGACGTGTTCGCATGCGTGTAGCCTGTGTGTGTTACTGGGTGTTCAATGCGTAAATATGTCTGTGCCCGCAACATCAAAGTACTGAACATCATCGGGCCGTCCTGCATCATATGTGGATGTGCAAATAACCAGCGAAAACGAAGCAGATTGCAGAGCACCGTTTCCGACGAACACGATAAACGTCGAGAGCTGTGCCGCTGTCGCATATTCAGCCATGCATATCCTTTTGTTTCTCTATGTGTATACCTGTGCGTGTCTCTCTATGTGTATGTGTCTGTCTATACGGGCCTCGATTACACAAAAGCCTGAGGTGGGCTTCGTACAGCGGCTCTCATCATAGAACTTGGCACCTGATTCACAAGTAAATTCAGCGAAAGTGTTCGCACCGCTACAAAGTTCTGACGGTCACGACAATCGAACTCATGCGTAACAGATTGAATTCCGTGCACTGGCGTTAATGGCCACGAAGTTTAGCAGTACCTTTCAGCAACTATTCGAAACCTTTACGTGTGAATGCTGGTTTGGGCTGCTTATCGTAACTGCTGGCCAGATGGTAAGAGCGGCGATGTTTGTTAAAAAGCATGCAAACATTGCACAGTAGATCCGACATGGTTGAATTAATGTTAATTCATTTTTCCGCCATCCCGAAACAAAAAACGGACACATCTGGGCATCCACGCACGTGCGCTGCGCTTGCTCGAACCTGCGGCATGCCGCCTGTTTTCAAGATGCGGGCCGCGAGATTTTTCCAGGCACTACAACGCGGAGGTAAAGTATATCGCGTACTGCAAGGCTTTTACTAGTTCATAACGTATTGTCACACGTGCAAATCGAAGTGGAATAGCCGCAGAACCAATGTTTCCGCATGCAAAGGTAACGCGGACTCATCCGAACGATCCGCTCCGTCTGCGGACGTTGCTCTTGCCACAGCCATTCCTTTTTGCAGCACTATCTCGCCGAGAAGCTAAAGTTCACTAACTAAACTCGTTGGCTGAAATTCACCATCCCGTCCTTCGTGAGAACTTCAAAGAACTATCAAAGCACAAGCAGCACAAGCACTGCGTCTACCTGCGGTCGCCTCGCTTGGCAGCTCGGAGCCGTTGGAGCAGCAGGTGGCGCCACCGCGCTTTGAAAACGGCGCCACTCTTTTTTTTTTTTTTTCTGCGTTCTGGTGTATAGATTGTCAGTTGACTACATGTACAGATGTAGACAGCCTTGCTTACCCGTAGATTTTTCCACTATGTCTACCCTCCGCAATGGCCTAGCAGCTATGGTGTTGCGCTGCTAAGCACGAGTTCGCGGGATCAAACCTCGGCCATAGGGGCCGCATTTCGATGGGGGCGAAATACGAAAACACCCGTGTCCCGTGAATGGGAGGAATGTTAAGTACGTCCTGGTGGTCAAAATTAATCTGCAGTTCCGCACTACGGCAGGTCTCATGATCGAATCGTCGTTTTGGCTCGTAAAACGCCGGAATGAAAATCGTATATGGCTATCTATAGCTACACATGTTCTCCATACTAAAATGGTTGTGTTAGAGTAGTTCGTGTTTTACGGACGACTGGTTTGCATTCACGAAGTCCATCGACATTAGTTGAGACGAGATAAGCTTTAAGCCATTAGTCTACAGGTTGTTCCTGTAGACAACCTTCGGAGTTCGCAGAAGAAAAAAGAAAGGCGTCCATAGAATTTCCATATAGCGCCAACATTTTTTTTTCGCAGGGGCAGTGCTAGAACATTTGCAAAAATATCATGACAGTCTTACCGCTCTCCAAAGAAGCAGGATCACTATGACGTCACTGACGATATTGACGACGGACTCGACGCCGAGCAATGCGTCGAGCAGGAGCCCGAAACGCGCTGCGAAAAAAAGAAAGCGGAATAAACAGTAAAGGGACAACGGAGAGCCATCCTGGATATATTTATAGACAGATTGTTGTCCTACGACGGATGAATATACACGGAGAAAGGAAAAAGAAAGCATAGGTGGAAGCGTCACAGGATAAAATTTGAAGCAAAAGAAAGTCGTTCCATCACGTGGTCATGTCGCGGTATGATTTATTGTCTGCCACGTCGCGGTGCTAGCCACGCTCAGCCCACAGCCTCGCGAAGTTAGGGCGGTTGCGACAGCAACGTGCGGCTGCCGCGTTCCCACGTTGCAGCGAAGACGATAAATGTATGCGTTGCAGTAAATGACCAATGTCGCATAACCACATATATCTGTAGAAAACCTGCGCAGGGCGGTCGGAAAAAGCACCCGAACAAGTTAACATCACTTGCAATCTTCCAGGAAACCAGCACACCAGCACTAATCCGCCACCTGCGGTATCACGTGTTTGGATGACTCAGAGATAAAGCGAGGAGGAGGGCTTCGCGGTAAGTTTCCTTGCCAAGGCTGGCGGCGTGTCGTAATGTTAGCTCCTAGCATGCTTTCCCACTCCTCGTGAACATGCTTAAACAGACATTCCTTCGTCGGTCTATTGACATTTGTTTGGAGAAAAAGGGTTGAATAATGTATTGTACCAAAATGAAATCTCAACTTTCCTTTTTTATTACATAAAATCTTGCGCCGATACTGCGGTGCCAGCAGGTAAGTGTGGTGTCGATGATTTCAAGCCATCTCCCCGCGTTCTGATCCGCAGGAAAAGTTACCGGAAGAGGCTGAATTGATTGTTCGGTTTCTACGCAATGAAATTGAAATTTTGTTAGGGACAAACAGTCCTGAGCTGTTTAACTGTTAAAGTACCCTTCGTCACGTAGAGCTGTTCGTGAGCTGGCTGACGGGGCCACATGCCTTCGTCCTCCCGTCTTCTATATGTAACTTACCAAGCCTCCATTCACGCATAAAAAAATTACTGGTTCGGAACCATAGATCAGCAAACTCACTCACGAGTCGACCCACTCAGACTCACCGAGATTGAGACCGATCAGTCAATCTGAGTTTCAGCGAGCGCGGCTGAGTACAATTTTGGTGAGCCTCAGTCCGAGTGAGGGGAGGGGGGGGGGGCAGCTGGTAAGTTTGGGTAAGTACGTGTCCGACTGGTCCCTAAGCAAAGATATATTTTGTTAGTGAGTCTGAGTGACTTCCGCTTATTCTTCCGACCTGTGTTCCAAAGTGCAACCTACGAATGCCGAGTGACTTAATATTCCTCTTTAAGTGAGGAAAGATTATTTTTTTTCTCGCGGAGGAGGGCAACCTTTTCGATGGGCGATTCAAAGTGTGCTTGCGTTTATGCTAAATCTTGTCGCATCAACTGGGTCGGCGACAGATAGCTGGCACATAAGCATTCGTTCGTGGCATCCACCTGCAGCCGCATTTCATGACGTGTGTCTCATACGCGTTCTTTAATGGCTTTCCCGCAGTACAATTGTGTGATTTGATCAAATGCACACACGGTCAGTATTTCGGTGAATGGAAGTGCGCATTTGCACAAGTGCTAAGCGTAAACAACGTGTCGTTATTCAGTACACTTGTGGGCCGATCTTTGAGAGCTGCGCATCTTAAAACACCGAAATCGTAAGTCTACTGACGTCATCGCATGCCGTACAGCGCATTTACCCGATGAGGTCCGGTGAAAACCGTAGGAGAAACGGATGACTCCAACGATGTTGGGCACCTGCGATTACAGGCGAACGTCTGACACTTTTCACGATTACCTGAATACAAACCCCTACAAATGTAAGCATTCGTAGGGAAAGACATATGTCAGTCTTGCGTTGTCGAAAATTCGTTTTACTTACGATGTGCATTCCGATCAAGTAGATAGCCCCCCTACGTGACGTGATGATGATGATGATGATGGCCTCATGTTATGGCTCATACCCACACTGGGGGATTGGCCGTGATCATTTCTTCTTCTTCTTCTTCTTCTTCTTCTCCCCTCTTCTTCTTCTTCTTCGTCTCTCCTCCCGTTCTCACTTTCTAAAAGTCGATGATGACGACAACGACATTGATGATTATGAAGATATGGAGATTGAAGATATGCGTCGGCGCCTTTGCTGTGGCGCCGACGCCATCCCGAAACGGTTCAATGAACAAAACCAAATTCGACGACGAAAGGGCGCTAAGTTTTAGGTGGCGAGGGTGTGGATGGGTGCCAGTTGGTTATACATTCTTTTGTGTAAACGCGAAATTTTGCTCAAAACAAAGAAAGACTGCAAAACAGGACGGAATGTGGTCCACATGGCCCACATAGCACACGGCCTGAAAGCGACTCCCTGCGGCTCTAATAATACAATTGGTTCTATAAGAAAGTACGTTGCCAAATTTTTTGTCAATCTTACGAAACGGTGTTCACTGCAAAGCATGTACGCTTCACCTACCTACACCTCTATCAAAGAAAAAGAAACCACGTTCGCTACACTCACAGCGTGTTTATAAACAAAATTGTGTAGTCCTAAAAAACATTAAATTCACCACTGCGACATGACGCGGCGCATGTTTCCATTCAAGTAACATGCTGAAAGAACGGCACGGTTTTTGGTGCAATTGTAGCCTAAATAAGTATCTCGCGGCTACGACTGTTCAACTTGAGTCAGCAGGAAGCTGAATGGATTAGTCGGTGGTACTGACAAATAAATACGCTGCTACACGGAGCAGCAAAGTGATGTGTCGTCAACTCTTTGTGCTGTTCACGGTTACGTCACTCAACTACATATACTTCTTAAATAATTTTTGCATATCGCCAGCTAAATACTCTTCTATTTCTTGCCACCACAAAATGGTCTTTTGTGATATTCACGCGTTGGGCACACGTATATACTACGTACACGACGCAGAAAGACGCTGAGCGGCCCTGATAAGGCTCTATTTCAACGCGGTCCGACATCGCGTCCAGTTTCAGCTCGACAGCAATTACATTTTATGTTTACGTTTTGTATACGAAAACTTCACGGATTTACATCTCGAGTGCTTCTGCTTCGTAGTGTCTGGTTGCCAGCTGGTAACCTAGGTCTTCACTCTGATTCTCTATAATGCCGGCTTATTTTTTTTATTTTTGCAGGTGCAAGTGGTTTATTTTTCTTGACACAACCATGATTAAACAGATATCTGGACCGATAGCGAGGGAAGGCAGGTTTCGGGTCCAGTGTCAAAATGTAACAGACAATCTGGTGCACTTGGCGCATATTTCGTGGAATGCATAAGGGTCGCGTCCGTACCACGAAATACGCGCGCGGATTTCCGTGCCTGCGTCGCCGCGCTCGTGCAAGAGCGCTACGACAGCGACATGGCGATCGGCTCGTACCACATGTGTAGACGCGGCTACGCACCTCCGTCGATAAGTAAGTACTTACGGTCAGCGTGGTCGACCACACCTTACCATCACTGCAGCTGACGAAGCAGCCGCTGACCTTGCCACCGTTTGTATAGACCAAGAACATGTCGCCGCTATTTCTGATAAAGCTGCTTGTCGCAACATTATCCGAGGCCGGCTCGCCGCTGTTGCCCACCGTATACGTTGCCGTGCTACCGTCATACCATCAAGCATCAGCATCGTATGGACCCCTACTCACGAGTCTCCTCGCGGAGACCAGCCAGCCCTCGCCACCACCCTGACGTCCAGTAGACCCGGACAGGGGACCGGAATGAAATAAATATCTGTCCGTCTCATTGTTTCCCGAGCCTATATCACCCGGGCGAAGCACCCCGAAGTAGACCGTGACCGCAGTGTCGAGTCCAAACCCCCGTTTAACGCACCATCCTCCAATAAGATCGCATTTGCCGCCGCCTCTGCCCCCTACCTAACAAAACCCTCTTGAGGGAAAAAGCCGTTGCGTGGCGGTAGCTACAGACCAATATTTCTTCGCACTTAAGCTAATATCATGCCTTTAACCCCACCCTCTATATTCCTGCAAATGCTCACATGAAAAGCATCCCTTTACCACTCCACCTTGCCATGGCATGCCCAAGCAGGCCTACCATGACTATCGTCCCAAATCCTACCTCCGAACAGTGGGAGGCCGCCTTGACCTGTCCTCACCTGCGTGACCAACAGCAGTTTGGGTACCGCGCCCAGCGACAGCCAAGTCCGAAAGGATCCTGGACTAAACAGCCCTGCTACCGCCCCCCCCCCCCTCCCTACCACGCACACTAGCGCAAATCGGAAGCAAGACAAAGCCGCCGACTCACGTTTTCTTTGTAGTTTACATCTTTACATACTCGTGCATTCCATTAAACTTTTTACTTGTTTTTTTCTACTTTTAGGGGGTATTTCCGACCAACTTCTTCTCTTATATTTCTGCTTTTTGACCTGCATATTAATGGCCTGATATATCGCTTTAATTTGTTGCCGTATAGTAATTACTCTCACCACCTAACCTTCACCGGTGGTCCTAATACAGTCTATGGTAATATGGGACCTCCTTTTACATTTCTTATCTATCTAAACTCGTAACCACTTTGACGCAAGAACTTTGAAACTTTGAAACCTTTTTCCTCCTCCACCTCCTGAGCCGCGCCTGTACCCGGGCAGGAGATGGCACGAGCCCAATAGATGACATCGTCCCTACACATGATCTATCTTAAAACATTGTAACCTCGCATAATTCAAAATGTCACCAGGGTTAGCGTCATCAACGGAGTCGTCGAGCCGCCAATACTACGGTTTCAGACGGCTCCACATACGGCCCGAAGACCGCGGTGTCTTTGGAATGTCGGTAGCAGCCTTCAGGCTTTCTTTACCGCCGCTTTTATGCACTGGTAGAAGTCTGCGCTTAGCGGACGCCGTTTCTTCTGCCGGTGCTGCGGTGGCGTTGACCTCGAGCTGCTGGGGAGTGCGCCCACTAAGCACGTAGCGATCCGTGGTCCGGGGCATCTTCACCGCGCTGGCGGCAGTGCGGACGTCTTCGGCGCAGTCGTCCCGTCGAGGCAATCGAGAAGCTCCTACGGAAGACGCACCACTGACGATATCGTCAGGCTGCCCCGACGCTCCGCCTCCACTTCTACGCGTCGTCGGATTGGCGCTGGATATATGGGACGGGGTCGTTGCGACGCTGACTTCGGCCTTCACGAGGTCGTCCGGTGGCGCTTGCCTCGATCCCTTAGCGCTTACGTCAGTAGCAAGGCCTGCGGCGCCGGCGGTACGTTTGGCGGCCCTGGCGCTTGACGTCCCAGAAGTAGCAGCGCTACTCGCGTTCACCGCCTCCTCTGCGGCGGCACGGTCGCTCTGACGAGGCTTTCGCTCCGCGGTTGACAGACGGGCCGGCACTGTGGGTGTCGCGGTTCCGTATTTCTGTCGTTTGTTCTTCGTCTGGGACAGAGTTGTGGTGGTGGTGCCCGCGGTGGCAGTAGCCCCGCCCTCGTCGCCTTCGGATTGACGCGTTGCGCGGACGCGGGGCCGTTGAGACGCCGGCGTCGTGCTGCCGGTGCCCGCTGAGGCTTCGGCGTAACCTGGAAGCGGTGACAACCAGAATCCTGGCGTTCTCTCTCCTGGAGTTGGTGCTTCCAACGTACGAGTGGCCGTTCGTCCCCCAGGAGTTCGGCCTCCGGGTGCACGGCCGCCTGGAGTCCGTCCGCCGGGAGTTCGTCCACCAGGGGTTCGCTCGCTCGCAGTACGACTGCCAGAAGTCTCCCCGCCGGTGGAGGTCGCTTGCTCAACCGGCGGTAGGGTTTGTCCACCGGGAGAAGGCCCTCCAGCAGTTCCACTGCCTGGAGTTCGACCACCTGGAGTTCGGGTACCAGGAGTTCGTCCGCCGAGTATTGCCCCTGCAGGAGTTTTTTCACCGGGAGTACGACCACCTGTTAGCCACCCGCTGAACGGCCACAAGCGACCTCGCTGTCGTGCCTTGGCCAACACATCGACTGGAGCATTTCTGTCGAACGCCCTGCCCCGAGTTAGCTCGTACGTCTTGTAGAAGTCGTACAGCACATTGGTGTAGTACAGCTGTAACGTGAAGAGGCGCTGCTGTGTAATTACAAGTATTACAGTGCAATCACGGTACGCATTTTGGCGTACTACATTACGTGGGTCAAAACGCGCTGTTTGTCGGAATGATCATTTGTAGTGACGGCAGCGTTTTAATTTAGGCAGCACACAAGGATTGTTGCTTGCTCCATGTTAGGAGTGGCGCCTGCTGTTTAACGGACATTCCAAATCCGCCACCATGGCCACGAGCGGTTCTGGCTAACACTCTGAAGGCATAATAAAATGTAGGTGAAGTACCTCAGCTGTCACCCGCCGTGGTTGCTCAGTGGCTATGGTGTTAGGCTGCTGAGCACGAGATCGCGGGATCGAATCCCGGCCAAGGCGGCCGCATTTCGATGGGGGCGAAATGCGAAACCACCCGTGTGCTTAGATTTAGGTGCACGTTAAAGAACCCCAGGTGGTCAAAATTTCCGGAGTCCTCCACTACGGCGTGCCTCATAATCAGAAAGTGGTTTTGGCACGTAAAACCCCAAATATTATTACCTCAGCTGTCGTGCGAAAGTTGTGGATTCGGGTCCCACCGAAGGCAAATTGTCCTCTTTTATTCCTCTCTTACCTTCTCTTTAAGATGTAACGGTAAAATTAAACTTAATCTCTGATTAGACTTTACAAATAAATACTATTCTTTCATTATTTATTTCTCCGTTATGCTTCTGCTGAGTTCAGATGCGTTGTCTTTTGAAGCCTGTAAGTTCCTTCGCTTATTCACGCATTTCTGCTACTTGCAGGAGGATATATTCAGGGTATTCTGATGGATGTAAGAAAGCTGCTTAAAAGGTTTCACTACGCAGCTCATATAAGTGCGCCTCTCGATCATATCGATAATGTTTTTTTTAAACCAATAACTCTGGAAAGAGCATTGGCGGCTGCTGCTGATGTTGATGATTTATTGGCATCCGCTCTGAAACGCGGCGGCGACTGTCACCTAGCCCGCGTCATTTAATCAGGTCTACTATACATGCTATTCATTCTAGCATTTTTGTATACATTTCCTTTATCTTTCCCTCTTCCTCAAAACTTCCCTGTCTATATTGTGCCGCTACCTATACCTGTAACAGATCCGGTCGTATCGATCTCTTCCCTGCTTTTTTTCCCCGCTAATACTCTGAATGTATCTTGCTTATCTCGACTGCTGACCGGTCGATGCCTCCATTCAGTTTAAATCTGCGGGCTTCTGGAAGGTGTACCTTGCCCACGGGTCTCACAAGTTGGATACCTTTGCGTTCCATTAGGACGTCCCAGATTTTTGCTGCAGCAGATACATGCTTCATCTTTGTCTGCCTCATCTTGTTACGAATATTTGCACCAACATGTTTTTGTCTTGATGCAACTAGCTTGAGCCTGAAATAGCAAGGAACGGCCCTGTGCTGTCATACAATTTTTGCCTTCTAATTTCTTTGTTCCCATCCTTGTGTGTCTCTAAAGGCTTCCTTTATACTATGTCCTTGCTTTTCAGGTACAGATACTTGTGCACTTTAGCCGCCTGTTTACTTTCATCAATGTTACTGGGCCTTTCTTCAAAACTAATCGTGCCCTGCGCTTCTCTGACTTCGAAAGAGGTTCAACCCATGTCACACAGGGTTGTCTCATCTATTTGACCGTAGGCTGCCTAAGCCCACCGGCCTACCGATCTTTGGGTAACTTCCAACCCCGACAAGATATCTTATTTCAAGCACAGAATCGCGTTTGGGAACGTTTGTGCGCGCACATTTACTTCTTTGCAGATTTGACGCACAACGTCATATTTATTGTTGCCCCAAAGCTCTAGATCTTTCATGAGTGCTGCATTCCGCTTCCCCTTTACCTTCAGCTCATCTTGGCGGGTGCTTGAATATGTCTTTCCTTCGTTTATGTATATGCCGATGTAATTATATTTCTTGACTATGCGTATAACTTGCTGTTGAATTGACGCCACGTAATTTCTCGTATCTTCATTGAAGATCATGATTACCGATTTCATTGTGCTAAGCTTAACGCCTAGATTTGTCGTTGCGTTGCCACACGTATTCGCAAGTGCATATATAGGTGCATTGTCCTCTAGTAGTACTATGTCGTCAGCATATATAAATTCGGGCACCTTTTTTGCACCATTTGAGCATTACGCATGTAATAGGAATCAAACTGTAATTTGCTTTTTTTTTCAATCGTCTCCTCATGCCCTTAACATAAAGCGTAAAACACAGTGGAGACAGAGGACATCCTTGCTTCAGTCGTTGGTGAATTTTCACCCCGTCATGACATTTTCGGGCCTTCTCATACAATTTGTATTTGGTTGTCTCTATATCTCTCCCTCTGCAGCTCCACAAAGTCACCATCTATGCCCTCGTGCTTGTGGATATCCCATAGCAATACCCTGTCTGCGTTTTCGTAGGTCCCCTTAATATCTCTAAATGCTATCCACGAAAGTTTATTCTGAGCTATTGAAATCTTAATGCACTGAGCTAGTACAAACATATTATCGACAATGCGTCAGCATGGTCTGAACCCACGCTGTAGTTCCTCCAGTATATTCTTTTCTGATGGCGCCACATGCGGTGCCGCCATCTACTGGACCCGTTCCGTTGACGTAGTATGAGGGGCAAGACTGCGCGCTCCGCATAGCTTGGATGCCGGCGCTCAATTGAAATGACACTCAGGCACCCTCCTGGAGGTTTTTGTTAGCGTTTTCGAAGTGAAGAAAGTTGTTCGCTACCACATAAATGGTCATGGGCAAACTTAAAATCTCACGGACTCGCAATAATTGACTGCTCGCGCGTGTTTATGTACGGCAGTCACGTGATCGTTCTATTTCGCGTTTGTCGGTACTAGCCATACGTTCCGGCTTGACTCTTTCTTTCTTTTTTTGTTTCGAGCGAATACATTTGAAGATCATGTGTGAAACACAGCGCAATTCAGCATGCACAGAAGCAATACATGAAAAGGCATACGTTACTTTCCCGACAAATTGGAATACCTATGCAGCTAATGAATATGATCCACTTATAAACTTTCAAAATTATTCCGTTGTTGCAACTGCGAAATTTTAATCGAGGACTGTTGCAGTGATTTCTGCTTAGCAGAAATCCTGAAACTCGCAACACGGCCGGGATTTCTTGTTTCCAAATTGTGCTCAAGTAAGCATTAGCGTTGCAGCAGTGTTCTTCACGTATAGAAGAAGGCCATTAAGGAAATGTAAAACAATAACAACAATGCATTTCATAACACATTTCGGAGATTGATGTATTACAGGTGGCGCTATAGCCTTGATATTCTTGTTAAGCAATGACTAACTGTAGCTAAATTTCACAATTTCAACGCGTAACCTAAATCTAATCATTAAAAAGCAAATAAACCACTAACTGTAATTAGCTACATCTACTTTGTCGTTCATCATGCAAGTATTGTCCGCGTATTGAGAAAATCAACAAAGAATTTCTAAAAGTGAAAAGAAAATGTTTTGTGTAACAAACATAAGACAAACATAAAACGTGGTTTATATGAAAGCGTTTGTATTTAACATGACTGGCAAATATTATTCCCAGAAAATGTTGTGACAAATACGGCAAAATAAAGAGAACAGCCCAAATCGCACTCTGGTCCGCCCTGAATTGTCACCTATTCGGTGCAGTTTTCTTTTCTCTTTTCTTTTTGTTGATTATCGTGAACGCGCAATATGTTACATATTTACACTGAGCTGTGGGCTTTATGTGACAGCACGTGAGCACTCGATAGGCCAAATCATTTTTGAGCGAGAGCTTTCGGCAGCTGTTCGATATACGTTATGCAGTCATAGTAACTTTGCCATGCACGGCGACATGTGGTAGCCGTTCACAGCGACCCAATATTTCAATAAATCCTTCGACGTGACATTGGTTATCATAGCTAGGCTGCAAACCGCCGTCCGGTTAGGTCTCACACGTGTTATTTAAAATCCTTTATTCCCAGCTCCGCTCCTTTACTCCCGACGCCGACGACAGCCAGCGCGGCAGCTGTGTCCACGTGATCCCTCATACTACGTCACGACGACAACAATGCGGGACGTTCCAGTGGTGGATCTGGTATACAAATTATCTGGTCGTATGAAAAATCTTTCTGGCAAAAGGCATATAAGATAGAAGTGATAGCTTTTACAAAGCTGTATAGTCTATCTTAGATTTAATACGACCTTACGCGGGCTTCAATGGGATAATTAAGTCTTAGAGCTGCTGCACCGCGTTGCTCTAGCAATACTGCTTTAAAGACTTTATTAACGGCTTTCATAGCAAAAGCCATACCGACTCGAAACAAGTGCACAAATGTACCATTAGACAAATACGAATAACCTACCTTCACGAATGCGGCGAAGATTATCACGGGAGCCCAGGTCACGACAATTGTCAGCTGCGCATAGAGAAGTATGCTTCGATTACACCACCATCAGCGTGCCGTCGATTATACACTACACCTGACACGGTATAGCCCGGTGGCTATCGTGTTGCCCTCCTGAGCACGAGGTCGCGGGTTCGATTCAGACCACGGCGGCAGCATATCGATGGGGGCGACATGCGTAAGCGCGCGTGCGCATAGATTTAGGTGCGCGTTAAGCAACACCAGGTGGTAAAAATTTTATGAAGATCCCCCGCAACAACGTGCTTCAGCAGCGTCCTGGTTTTGGCTCGTGAAACACTAGGATTCAATTTAAATTTTACAACGTGACGAATAGACTGGTTAACTCTAGAAGTAGCACTTGTTAAAGGGACATTAAAGGTTAATAACAAGTCAACGTGGACTGTTGAAATACCGTCCCAGAAACCTCAAAACGCTTGTTTCATGCGAAGAAGAGACTTATATTAGGAGAAAATGCGTTCTGTCCGCGTACATCTAGCGCTGTTCAAATCGCCCGCCCTCCGATCGAGGAGTGGTGACGTCATGTTCTCACAGTGACGTTGTGCAATCGGTGAGCAAAATGGCTCCCGCAGACGGCGATACGGCTTTTTCTGCGCAAAACGCGAACACGCAGCCAGAAACAGAGCCAAGACAGAGCCGACAGCAGCGCGAAAGCGGAACTATGGTGGCTAGCGAAAGGGAAAGCGCGCGACGATAAGCTAGTTCTTTATTCTATGACTCCAACTTTGACGCTCGTTGCAATGGACGACCGTGACAACGACACATTGGCTCGCGATGCTGGGCTCGACTTCAGCGATTTAAGCACTGATGAGCGTGACCTGCTGCTGAGGGCTCACGCTGCCGGCGTCGTTGCGTACTACTACGACGGCAACTGTATGTCATGGCTGTACATATTCATATATTTGTAGCTTTTCCTTCGTGAAAACTAAATGCCGCACTCACCGCCCCGTCTTCTACCTGCAGTTGTTCTTACGCTTCGGAGAATGCAGGCGAGACCGATGGAACAGCACTACGGGAAACCATTGCTTTGAAAGCCACTTCACACGACTTCAGTAAGTCGGCGTTGAACTCGTAATCCTCCGGACGAAAGTGCAGCGAGCACACTATGCGATTTTTCGGCTCTTTGCCAACGCGCCGCGGCAGAGGTATGGCACTTAACCACTTCGAACGGAGAGATTCAGTCGTTGGCACACAGTGGTGAGTAACGTTGGATTCACCACTGCAACTGCCCTTGGCCAAGTTCCGCGGACCGTTCGCACATCCCACGACGTCACATGGACGTGGCATTCTCGCTGCTTGTTCCAAATGCAAGTTTCGAGAGCCAGCAGAACAAGCGCAGCACGACGCGATAACGAAACAATCGAAACTCCAAAGCGCGCCCGGCGCAGAGCCGAGCGCCCAGAGTCCAGCGAAAACGCAGCCTTTCGACCACCCATACTACTGAAGGGTAACGTCAAAATGTTATTTTTTTCTTAGGATCGAAAAGAAGTAGACTAGTAGCATTTTCTTCCATCTTACAACCTAATGATATCTTTTTAATACAAGTAGTTGAGTACTGGTGACATAAATTATGATGAGGAGTGCCTCCGTTATCGGGCTAGTACCGGAACGTCGCTGGGGGGTATAAAATTGTGTCATGCATTTACCTCGATTTCTCGGTTACTAAAGCTCTGTTCGCGATTATATTGACGCCTTAGACGTTCTAGAGCATTGCTTTATCACTTTAACTTGACTTCATACTAACCTTCAGTGTTCCTTTAGGTTCGTGGACAGAAGCTATTTCGCTTACAGTTGTTTTGGTTGCCTGTCTTGTATAGTTAACATGTAGTTAACAGTTAATAGCACGCATGCACGCACACTACGCCTGCGGGTCCTAGGTCTTCTATGTTTCCGGCACTGCTCTTCCATTCTTAACGTTCACAGAGGCTTGAGTGAACCAACTAAAACAGATGGCCTCAATTATTCCGCAGTCCATCTCTATGGCGTTTTTGATAGCCTTTATGTGTCGCTATGGGCGTTAATTAGTTCGACCTACAGCTACCGCTCTAATTTTTGTGCAGCGACCGTTTTACCCATACTGCGTAGCGCGAGGTTGTCGCAGTCATTTCGCCGACTTACGTTTTTTCTGAGAGTCAGGCTGCTTGCATCTTGGTTCGTGTACTGGAAGAAATCAGAGCACAAGCGACAACGTCGAGTCAATAATGTGCGTCTTCCCGCAGGCCGTGTTTGAGCCATCAGCTTACTGCAAAGTGTTCATTCCAGAAGATTTTGAAGCCTCGCTTGCATGATGTGCTACTAAGCTTGGAGTAGTACAGAACCGAATCTTCGCTACCACAAATGACATTTTTATGAAACTGAACTGGTTTTACCCACACGGCCTTGCCTCATGCTGAATTCGACAAGATGTGGAATTAAGAACAAATCAGGCGATCATCTCCTCACGACTTCGTGTTCTGCCCCATTGCCAAGAAGGATTTGACCACGACTTAATCTTCCTACGACGTCTATAACACCCGATGATGTCGCAGTTGCTGTTAAATAAGACTGCTTCAGATAAGCTAAATGTAAATAGCTCTTTACAGCATGAGATTAGATCGTCGTGGCACTCTCTAACAATGTCCGAAACTCACAATGGTTTCGAATTAAGCCACGCCACTGTATTCCCGATATACGTCTATGGGTGTACGCTTCCTCATTTATACCGGTATTACACGGCATTTTTGATCGCGATTAAGCCCGATCGGGGTCGAATTTTGCAATCGTGATTGGTTCCTTTGCGCAAACTTCATAAGACAACCAAGAAGAGGGTTTCTGTGGCCCTGAAGAAATCCCGAACGTTTTTATAAGACGATATCCCGAATTTAATGCCATGCTTTCTTGTAAAAAATTTTTGTTCTCCTTCAATGCTGTCGGGACTGCTGCCGGATAACTGGAGGGTGGCCCGAATTGTTCCAATATTCAAAAAGGGGGATCGATTTAGATTACAAAATTATCGTCTCATTTTTCTGACATCACAATGCTGCGAATTCTCGGAGCACATTGTGTGAAACTATATGAAGGAATTCTTCGCTGAAAACAAGGCGCTCACGGAGTTTCGGCCTTGCTCTAGGAAGAGTTGCTCGACTGTAACACACTTGGCATCAGTGATTCACTCGTTTGCTTTATCTCCCGACAATGATGACCAAATGAATGTAATATTCTTAGATTGCACCAAAGCCTTCGATAAGGTTTCGCACAACAAATTATTGTTGAAACTTAGAATGATTGGCATACCTGACATTTTGAAAAACGGGATTATTGTTGGTCTGACCAAACGCTCTCTCTACCTTATAATTGGTGAACATAGCTCAGCCACTCTTCCACCCACGTAAAGGGTGCCGGAAGGCAGTGTCTTGAGGCCTTTGCTCTTTATAGTGTATATGAATGACATCGTTAAATACATAACTCCCGGTGTGTAAATTATATTGTTTGCGGGTGATTGTATTTTGCACAGTGATACAATTTGCCAGAATGATCAGATTGTCCTCTACAGGGATCTAAACAACAGATTGAAGTGGCGTAATGAATGGGGGATGTTTATAAACGCTGAGAAATCCGTATTTTTTCTCGCATTACTCATAAACAAACACTACGTTTTTCTTATGCACTAGGTTCTTCCGCACTGCGTGAGACCAACAGCTACAGATACTTAGGTGTTACTTTGACTTCCACGTTGTCGTGGAACATATGATATTTGATGTTCTGCTTTCCGCAAACTCTGTTTCGTAAGACACAAACTGAAAAATGACCCTCCTAGTGCAAAATTACTGTCATTTTTCACCTATTAGACTAAAGTTAGAGTATGCATGTATATCACGGGATCCTTACACTAAGTTCAATATCAGGCATCTTGAAAGAATACAAAAAAGAACAGCTAGGTTTATGTTTGATGATTTCGCAAGGCTGGACTCTCCTTCGGAAATTATGTCAGAAAATTCTGTACCTTCTCGTGAATCACGCTGAAAGCAGTTGAGGCTTGAACTCCTTTCCCTCCTTCTCAAAACAAGCTCGAAAGGAAACCATCGACTTACACAACGCCTGCTATAACACGGCACACAAGACAGTATCATTCTGACTCACTGACAAACTGTTATGCTCAAACTGATACGTGGAAATTTTCTTTTTTCACCAGACCAATATCGGATCGTAACGACGGTTTACGTACACACTGAGACTAAAATTGTATAAATTTATACATGCTTGTTCCTGATTCGTTCACTATTGTTTGTATGTATCCTATCGCCCCTCTGCTTGGACCGAATGGTCCGCAGTATGTAATAAATAAATAAATAAATAAATAAATAAATAAATAAATAAATAAATAAATAAATAAATCGCAAGCAAGCAGCTCAATATCAATAGGGCTCGAACGCAATCGAAAGGGTGCCGTGTGCGTGAGGTATTAGGTGTAGTCATAAGGTTTTTCGTTTTCGGGTTTACATGTTTTGATTTTAAATTCGGAGTTTAAAAGTTCATTGCTATTGTGAAAGAGGAAAACAGAGGAGAAATTGGGGGTTTTGCTTTCTGGTAGAATAAAGGTCCCCGATTTTTCTGGTAAGTTGTACAAACTATAAAGACAAGCAGTTCTATCTCTTCGGGCACACGCGTACTTTTTGAGACAAGCGAAATCACCCACAGCACGTTTTGATAGAGAACTGCTCGCTAATCATGTGACGTACTCATCTCTAGAAATCCTCGTGGTTGGGCGGTATTAATACTTCTACAAGAACCACAGTAACAAAAGCAACAAATGCACGCCGGTTTTGCGATGCTTCGTTCACCACGTTCTCTGCATATTTTTAATCAAAGAAAAAGAAAGTGCAGCAAGTATGTCACTCGGGCGTGGTTCGCACGAGAGGTGATGCTTTTCCTCATCTTACGCGATCTTCTTAACATATATCACTCTATGCATCGGAGTCACTTCTGTGCCCGCCATAGACATGTCGAGCATTTCGTCCTTGTCCGCTGCCCTTTCGCTTTCACTGCTTCCCAACATACGCTCATGCCACAATATTAATTAAATATCAACTAGACGAACCGGCCACCTTTATTTTAATGTACTTCATTGGGAAAAAGTCCAACACATCATCTCAACGTCACAGCTGCATATCGCAATTCACAGCAACGTCAGCGCTGCTCTCTTCGCGTCCTAGTACCGCCGCTTACATGTTGCGACGTGCGGGAAATGGGATGCAATGTTTCATTGTGGTATTCTTGTAAACGCGGCTATTTAAAAAAATCACCAAGCTTTCGTTCCTTCAACGTCGGCAGGCGCTGAATACATTATATGTTTATACGTGCAAGCTTTCGCTTGAGCTTCAGGCAAAAACGAGGGAGACGCCCCGGCATTCACGTATTATTGATCCGATATATATTGACGACTTGTTTAAAAAAAGGTGCTGTGCGTTCATTGGTGTTGCAACACCTGCAAGTTTTTACGTCCTTCACGAAAAGGCAGATATCGTGCAGAATCGTATTTCCGGGTTTAAATTTTTTTTCACTTGGTTAAAGCTTGAGGTGCACATATCGCAGATACTTTCTTCCTCTACTCTACAGCATATGCCACAAGGTAGAGACAGGCACTGCAAATAAGTCCTTTCTGCGCCCGGAATGACGCGTTCAAGTATTAGCTTTTTTGCTAGGACAATAACAGAATGGAGCAAACTTAAGAATGAAGTCGTTTCACAACCATACTTAGGCCTTCTTGCTGCACACCTCCATCAGTGATTTGTGTCGCATATCGAGCTATGCTTATTATGTTCGGTTCCAGCAAAGCATTGTGTTGCATTGCTAAAATATATGCTTCCATTTCCTGTATTTTTTCCATTTCCTGTATTTCTCCTGTATATATATATATATATATATATATATATATATATATATATATATATATATATATATATATATATATATAAGGAAATAAAAATAAGGTTGTAACCTGATTTTCATAAATCTTTTGCGAGGTGCGAAAATCAGGTTTCATCAGGTTTACCCGAAGGACGAGGAACCCTAGACCGTGCAGAGTGTAGCCGAGTCAGGTTGAATAGGCTTGCTTTGAAATATGCCATTCGAAAACACTTACCCACTTGGGCGGGCATCGCAGTCCGACCAAGTTGGCTCCGCAGCAGAGCAGCATTGCGGCGGTGTTCCACGCCACGGAGGCGCCGAGAACGCGCGGCATCTTTCCCTGCGTTCACCAGGCCCAACCTTGAAGTATTTTTTTTTTTACATGCTTCGTTGGGTCACCAGCCTGAATTAGTTCTGTGAAGCGCATAATTTTCTTCCAAAAGCAAACTTTATTATGATCGAGAAAAAAAAGTGAAACTCACCATAAGAAAATTCACCATTCAGTAGAGAATGAAATTAGATGTTCATAAATTAAGAGGTTTCATGTGGTCAGTACAATTTAACGACCAGGAACAAATAGTTGCCTCTATCTTCAACAGCATCGCTTTCGACCGCGACAAGAAAAAGAGAAGCTTTTCGTGGAACTCTCGTTCTTTATGCTTATTTGAAGAGAGAGACAGGTTTTTAGAAGCTGCATGCTCGTACTGGTCTTGAGGATAATTATCTTGTCCGGCATATTTGGCATCGCCATGTTGGAGAGGCGCTTGATCTGCTGCGAGGAAGCAAAATGCGCTCCGACTAACACTTCACTCTATACGCAGACATCGCGGCACAGCTAGAGAGTTACTGCTGCCTGGAAGTAGACTCCATGAGGCTTATAATCAGGACGCATTGTGAGACAGGTGGGAAGAGTAAACGACAAGTCTTCAAAGTGTTACATCTATTGCATCCACCAGGCTTCAAATAGGTACGTATATCTCGCAACCACCAGGCACCGAAACTTTAGGCCCGTTGTAAGCCAAAAGCCGCGTTAAACGCTCTAGATCGCCGAACATTGACATCAACGGGCACAAGTTCCACTGCACCATACACGGTCCCGATATACATTTACTGAGTTACAGCTCAGAGGGCGACATGCTATCCATGGTCAGCGTAGTCTACACTCTCGACCCGCTAAGTACAATATTCTAAAGGCAATTTTTCGCCACGAATTTATTTTCATTGCACTTCAAGAACCTGGTGTGTACGCATTCTTCTGGATGGGAAGCTAGTCGTCTGCTCTAGGTATACGCTATGCGACATAATGTGGATGTTTGTGGGCCTTAAATGTCTGCTACACTTTGCGCTGCCCGATGCGTAGCAGCATAGCAGATGAGCGAGCGACCCAGAGTGAGTGCCATAACGTCACAAAGTTATGCTCTCACGTGACCACCTTCTGCGTCCGCACATACACACACCTGTACCTAAATGAAAACCAAAACTGAAACTCGTTCGTAGAGATGCTCCTTTAGGGAATTGTTTTGGGCGCGCTTAGCTTTGCCTGTATATCTTCCGAGGGTTTCGAGGTCTAAGACCTTCGAGTAAAGAAAATGAAAAATAAAAACTCGACTACGTCATGTATGTCTTCTTTCGAAAATTGCGTGCGGTACTATTCTTAAGCTTTAAAAGCCTCCGTCAGACTTACATTTATTTTTTATTTTTTTCCTGCTTGATAATTTCCGTGCTCTGAAAGTTCCAAGAATCCCTCGTGTCTCGGATCGACCACTGAGCTTGTCGCCAAAGCATTAAAAGCCTTATACGGTCGAGCTTTTGGCCTATCAGATTTCAGACCAACATCAGTGTTTTCTTGACTAATTGCTCAGCCGAAAAAAAAAGGAAACAAAATTAATACAGTGGCTAGGATACTGTGTAGTAACAATTACTTCTTGCCCAATTTCTCTGCATTTTTAAAAATCCATCGCTTAAGTCCTGCAAATTCTTGTAATGTCGCAGGTGGTGGTTCCGCCGTAAGACAAATGAATGGGAGCGCAAAAAGTAACAGCACCGCAGTAGCATGGTTCCGTTATTACTGCCATGCCTTGTGGCTCGAACAAACACGGGTTATCTATGTGTATAGTCAAATATATTGAGTTTATGACAGATTTTTGCTGTATCTTTTGCAGCCATCAAGCTCCAGTGTATTTAGAATTTTGCTTCTTTGTTGTTGTTGTTGTTGTTGTTGTTTATTTATTTATTTTTTTAGCGTGTGTATACATTAATAGCGAGACAGTCGGGTTACCTTTAGCCATTTTTCGAATGGGGGGAGCAGTCCTTGAGGCGATGTCTGAAAGGCGTAAAAAAAATTAAGAAAAACAAGAAAAAGAAAACAAAGTTTTCTGTTCACTGCATTGTCGTCAACTGGCTTCGCTATTGCAGGAGGTTTATGCACTGAGGTGATTACTGCCGCCATGTTGTTTCACACTTGCTGACCGTCATCGCATTCTGCCTAATCAGCCGCGTTGTAAAGATGGCGGGTAAGAAGGCGACGTTGCGTCCGTGATGTCACGTCAATACAAACGAGAATGTGCGGATAACGTTCTCACGTTTCTCTATTTGCATACAGCTGAATCCTTGCCGGCCACGAAAACGAGATAATCATTTTTTTTTCTAACTCCCGCGCAAACGCAAGTGTGCCTACGAAAGCTTTCAATTTAGATAAAGAACCTGTCATAAAAGAACGTTTTCTTGACATTACCCGACGGACAATATCGGTTAAGAAAACATTCCACTTGACAAACTGCTATTGTAACCACTAGGTTTCACACGCAAGCGCTCTCAAACGTGACGATTCAAGAGCCGTATATACCATGTCTTGACATCATTAACACGAATGGGGACGATGTCGCTAGTCTTCAACACAATTTGCATGCCATTCTTAAGTGGTGCAACAAATGTGAAATGGATTTAAATGTATCTAAATGTGTCTCGCACTTCATCAACGTGCCCAAGGCACGCTCACAGACAGACAGACAGACAGACAGACAGACAGACAGACAGACAAGAAGGCAGACAGACAGGAAGGCAGACAGACAGACAGACAGACAGACAGACAGACAGACAGACAGACAGACAGACAGACAGACAGACAGACAGACAGACAGACAGACAGACAGACAGACAGACAAGTAGGCAGATAGGCAGACAGACAAGTAGGCAGACATACAGACAGACAGACAGACAGACAGACAGAGAGACAAGTAGGCAGACAGGCAGACAGACAAGTAGAGTAGACAGACAGACAGACAGACAGACAGACAGGCAGACAAGTAGGCAGACAGGCAGACAAGTAGGCAGACAGGCAGACAGACAAGTAGACAGACAGACAGACAGACAGACAGACAGACAGACAGACGGACGGACAGACAGACAGACAGACAGACAGACAGACAGACAGACAGACAGACAGACAGACAGACAGACAGACAGACAGACGGACGGACGGACGGACGGACGGAGACGGACAGACAGACAGACAGACAGACAGACAGACAGACAGACAGACAGACAGACAAGTAGGCAGACAGGCAGACAGGCAGACAAGTAGGCAGACAGGCAGACAGACAAGTAGACAGACAGACAGACAGACAGACAGACAGACAGACAGACAGACAGACAGACAGACAGACAGACAGACAGACGGACGGACGGACGGACGGACGGACGGACAGACAGACAGACAGACAGACAGACAGACAGACAGACAGACAGACAGACAGACAGACAGACAGACAGACAGTTTATATCGCATTCAGTTCTTACAAAGAAGCAAAATCCCGGGAATGAAGCAAAAAGCTACTTTCCAGCAGCTTGACAAAGCCTCTGGCCCTGATTGTATTTGGCAATGAAAAACACATACATAATATTTATGAAACATACATGATATCTGGCATTGGTAGTAACTAAATATAAGATAACATGAACATGTGTTTACACTGGAATCATAATTTCTACGCGTAATTATAACCTAGTACAACAGATTGATATCAACAATACTATGTCAAACACAATGCACATATCACAATCGCATATAAACGTTTTTAACATGTATCGAACAACCGATGAAAAGCAAGATGTAAAAACACACACACATACACATGTATCAAGAGGCATACGAACATGTGTGTATACGAAACATTTTATTGGTACACATTTAAATACATTCGAATAAGCGACGCAATTTGAATGCAACGTACATGTTTCATTTTGATAATTTCACAGAGAATAAAAGAAAGTGTTTTGCAGAGAACTCGCATTTGTGACATATGCACCTGTCTGTTATTTGATTTCATATACCTCACAGGCTACAGAAGTAGTATTGCGCGAGGGGGGCGGTACAGATAAGAATTGTGGAGCAAAAACATAGTTTTTGTTACAAAAATGTGAACAGAACGAGAATAAAATAATAAACAAAGAACGCGAAATAAACAAAGATAAAAATAAAGGAAGGTAAACAAACAGTAGTTAGCTTTTCAGTATACAGTAAAGCAAACAACCTTAGAACGAATGCTTACATAAATAAATAACAATGAAGGTAAAAGTAGCAAAACTAAAGAAATGCTTGTTTTTAGCTAAGTACTAGCCAAATATGCGCTGATTTTTTGTCTGAAGGTTAATTGGTCGTTAATGTAAGCGATGTTATCAGGAAGACCATTCCACAGTGCAATCGCACGTGGCAAAGCTGAGCAGTTGAATGCACTGGTGTGACCGAAGATGCATAGGAAACTGAGATGCTTATGCAGACGTCTAGATGTGCGGGAGAGACGAACGAGTGGTAAAGTAGATGGGCGTACATTATGCACGATTTTGTGCAGAAGACAAAGTAATGCTATATCCCTGCGCTATTTCAAAGTTGAAAGCGACAACGACAACTTGATGTTAGTTACACTCGAAAATGGGCTATAATCTCTGGCAATGAACCGTGCAGCACAGTTTCGGATCGACTCGAGAAGATGGATTAGATATGCCTGTTGAGGTTACCATAAAGAAGCTGCGAATTCGAGCTGCGGTTGCAGTAATGTTTGGTAGGCTATCTTTCTAGTTAGGGAAGGAGCGCTGCGAGAATACGTTTTTTATATCCTAGAGTGCGCGATGCTTTAGCCGTTATCTTCTCAATGTGGGATGACCATGAAAGGCTAGGTGCTAGAATAATTCCAAGGTACTTGTATGAAGATGTGCGAGCGACGATACTATTGCCAAGTGAGTAACTGAAAGTAGAGTAGGACTTTTTGCGAGTAAATGTCATTAGATAGTATTTGTTAGTGTTTAGGGTCATTTGCCAATCCAAATACCAGTTAGTGACACATTGAAGGTCCTGTTGAAGAGCAATATGATCAGCGGGGGAGCGGATTTGACGGTAGATAACGCAGTCATCTGCGAATAGTCGAACATTGGATGTAATTTTAAATGGCAAGTCATTGATGAAAATCAGGAAGCGTAAGGGTCCAAGGACACTTCCCTGAGGTAGTCTGATGTTACGTTACTGAAAGGGGAAGAGTACTGGTCAATGACAGTGGACTACTTTCGAAAAGACCAAAAGCTTCTAATCCAAGAAATTGTTAGTTCGTCAACGTTTAAGCAAGAGAGTTTAGAAATGAGGCCACAGTGAGCCACACGATCAAATGCTTTAGAGAAGCCGATGAATATTGAGTCATTCTGAGCATTGTCGTCCTTATTTTGAAAAAGATCCGCAGTGAATTCAATTAGTTGTGTCCGACATGAAAGGCCTTTTCTGAATACATGCTGATGTTTGAAAAAGAAGTTATTACATTGTAAGTGATGGACGACATTACCAAAAAATGATGTGTTCGAGTAACTTGCAGGGAACGCTAGTTAGTGATATGGGACGGTAATTACTCACATCGCTCTTGTCACCTGACTTGAAAATGGGCATGATTTTGCCGACTTTCCAATCATTCGGCAGCTCCCCTGTTGACAGTGACTGCTGAAATATATGACTAAGGATTGTACTGGAAGGGACTACTGTATGCTTTAGGATTTTCGTGTTGGTGCCATCAAATCCGGAACTAGTCGATATTTTGAGAATGTTAATCAAAGTAGCGATTCCAGCGGCTGTTACGGTAATAGGAGTCATATATTGGTAATCAGAGTCTGCCATCTTTGGCATATTTTTGGTTCGCAGTTAGTATAGTGTCCTTTTAATTTCTGCAGGGTAATTGTCTTATATCGATATCCTTTTTCGAAAATCTGTTGAGTGCCATCGGCATTCTTCATTCCAATCTATTACGGCTTTGGTCAGTCCATGAAAAAGGAACCATAAATATTTCGCGATTTCGAATGTCGTACTGAACTTCACCCGGTTTTTCTAACTTGCAAAGCCTAAGAAACTTACTGTCATTGCCTCTTACGCTAGTCACGTATTTTATTGCCAGATTGAAATCATACGCCTGATAAAAGGGAAGAACGGTGAGTATCGAAAATAGATGTCCCATGTGAGCGTCATGCGCAACCTGGGCGACGTGTCGCAAAGCTTTTTGTTTTCGTAAGACAGATAGCCTACTTAACTTTTTTTTGGACATCGTTCCCCACACAATGCAGCAGTAGTTTGCATGAGAAGCGAATATAGAATTGCAAAGCAGTAGCTTCCTTTTTGGGGGGAAGAGTGTCGCGCAGTTTACGAAGTATACCACACGCTCTTGCCATATTTGCCGTTACGCTTTCAATGTGTTCATCCCAACGTAAATGTTCATTGAACCCCAGTGTTTTCATACTAGCTGCAGTATCAATTCTTTCCTGTCCAAGGAAGGTTTCTAAATCACGATTTACCTGTTTTTGTACAGGAGTAAACAGTATTGCCGTTGTTATGTGTGTTTATATCTGATGAGTTTGCTTTCGACCACAAGAATACATTACGCAATGAGGCGTTTGCTAATTGTGTCAGCTTTTGCATGCAACATGACTGGAACGAAAGGGCTGTATCATGAGCATAAATTATAAGTTGGGCTTCATCGCTAATATTTATTAACTCAATGTATATAATAGAAAGTACATTGTTTTTTTAAGTAAGTCTTAAGAAGCTGAAGAGGCAAAGGGCGAAAACCGCAATGCTATAATTTCATGAACAACGTGATATGCTTAGTCATATCGAATGTTTTGGAGAAATCCACAAACTCGCTAAGTGTTTTTTTTCCTCAAACCCTGTCAGTGTGAGGTCTTCTGGCTTCAACAGAACCATTTCTGCTGACATGCCTCGACGAAATCCGGATTAATGCTCAGTTAACAGAGAATGTTTCTCGCAAATTGACACAACCTTCTCACACACATGATTTTCTCGAGTCATTTTAAAGCTATTGAAAGTACTGACACAGGCCGATAATTAGAAAGGCTGTTTATGTCACCACATTTAAACAACATAGAAGCCTTTGCACATTGCATGTCAGAGGTAAATCCTTCAGTAGACAAACGTATACGTGGGTGAGCACTGGGAGGATGATGTCGATAACAAATTCAATCGGCTCCAGCACTCTCGTCTCCAGCACTCAAGCGGCTTTCACTGCTCTTGCTGTACGAGACGTAGAACGATCAACATCATCTACATACTGACGCTGCAACCACGGAGAATGGGTCTGCAGGATCGGTGATCTTTCCTGCAAAACCTTCCACCATAAAGATTCGACTATCTCACTAGACTACGTCGACTGCCGCGGAGCTTGCTGCTATTCGTTGTGCACTTCGTGTAATTTCTGACGAACTACCCAAGAAATGGAGCGTGCTCACTGACTCCAAGGCTGCTCTTCATTGTTTGGTTTCTGCCTTACGCCGAGGACCCCACGAGCAACTAGTTCTAGAAATCAGACTGCTGCTCCACCACCTCGTCGAGCAGGGACACGACATCACGTTGCAGTGGTTTCCAAGCCACTGTGGCATAATGGGCAATGAACATGCCGACGCAGCAGCACGATCTGCACATGAAGAGGGCTTGCAAGACTCCATTCCAATCTCAAGAACAGACGCTGCAACGAAAATTCGTGTGCTTGCGAATGAAGCCATCAAAATTTATGGAACACACCAAGCTTAAAGCATACACGTCTACACCTACTGGACCCATCCCTTCGACTTCGACCCCCATCTGGACTCTCTCGACTCGAAACAGCAGTACTTTGCCGACTGTGGCTTGGTGTCGCCTACACAAGATCCTTTGCCTTCCGAGTCGGTATGGACGACAGCGCGGCTTGCAGACACTGCGGCGGCGAGGAGACTATCGAACACGTGCTTTCCCACTGTCCTCAATACAGCGCGCACCGGCTGTCACTAGCGACTGCGTTGGCACGCCTTGACGACAGGCCACTTTAAGAACAGTCAGCTTTAGAATGCCGACGTGAACTTTCGTCGCAGCGAAAGTCGGTCAAGGCTTTGTTGACTTTTCTACGTGACAGTGGCCTATTAGAAAGACTGTAATGACCTCATTTCGTCCCTTTTCATATTTTTCTCTCGCGCTTTTATTTTTGTCACGCTCTTCTTTCCGTCTTTACTTGCCCTTTCCCTTCCCCAAGTGCAGGGTAGCAAACCGGAGGTTTTAAGTCTGGTTACCCTCCCTGCCTTTCTCTCGTTTGCATCTCTCTTTCTCTGTCAATCGGCTTTAGGTGTAGCTCCTCAAAATCGCGTGCTTGGGCATTTTTCAGATACATAAAAATAGCGTACACTTCATCTGGAGTTCTAGGTCGAAATAATTCACTTTCCAGGTTAGCCACGCCTAGAGAACGGGCAGCCTCAATGTCGCGAACGCTAGACACAGGGTTCGTAAAGTACTCATTAAAGCGGTTTGCTAGATCTGTGCCTTTTAAGTGTCACATTATCATTGAATTCAAGTTGCATATTCCTCTGCCATTTCAAGTTAAAAGTTCCCTTTTCCTCTGTCCGATTATTCAAATAGTTGTGTGTTATCATTGCCAGTAACCTAACGTGGAAGGATCACATAGATTCAATCAATGCAAACGCTAACCGAAAGGTAGAATGTATCAGACGAAGCTTTCGCCTTAGCAATACTTCCGTTAAAAATAGTTACTGTGCACTATAGATACACTCGCCCGCATCTTCAATGCGTTGCAACTATCTGGGATCCGGCTAGTGTCAGGTTAACTAAACAACAAAAAAAGCAGCACGAGATCGCTGAGCACGTTTCATATGATCAGACTACAACACACGCCCACTGTAACCTACATCAAGTCGGAGCTTAACCTGTCCACACTAGCAACACGCCTGCAGTTGTTTCACCTCGGTTTGTTCCACAAAGCATTTTTATCGAAATCACTACCTTCAAACGCTTTCCATAAAGTCACCACGTATTGTCTTCTTCGTATTGACCATGCGTAGAAGGTATGTGTGCCAAGATGGCAAACTGTAACTTATTCTGAATTTTATTGCCGAAATATTGTGTTGATTGGAACCGCCTTACCCGAAATATTGTACTACTAGGTGACCCCTCCGGCATTCATGCTACACCACTTGACATATTTAACTGACATTCATTCATATACTACCAGAGTTCAACTGCTTGATTATTGTTGTACTTCTTTGTATATCTGTCCATTTTACTTGCGGCTGCTTTTCTCTTTTCGCTCGTGCCTGCCTCCTTCCCTCGTGTTGTGAATCCTTGAAGGTAAATATAAATGAAACAAAATTAAATGAAATGTAAGAATATTCGTTTCTTTTTTGTTTAATTTTCCCCCCCTGTTGCGCTTTGTCGTCGGCTGGCGTGACGCCAGGTCTCCGCTATCGCCAGTATCAGCCACTCGCTGCGACAAATGATAAGGAAAGCATGGAATCGAAATAAAAAAGAATTCTTCCTATAATACGGCTCCAGCATGCTATTATTTCCTCACATAGAGGGTCTATACGAAATGTCAGTCATTCAGCTGCTTCACTATCCTGCCACATAATACAAATGTACGTTCTCTTGAGTCGCGCATGTTTAGTACAACAGAATGTCGACTTCTCAGTGTCGAAAAAAATGTTAGAGCACAAGAACGCGTCACTAGATAGCTTCTATAGTAATATGTATAATAATAATAATAATAATAATAATAATAATAATTAAAAAGATCATTTACTCACGGTTTTCTCGCCCGCCTTCTCCTGCATTTATGGAAACGTAATAACAATAAGTACGAAAAATTATCGGTGAGTCGTGATTGGTGAAACAGCACGTTAGCCCGTGCAACCTTCAAGCTATGTTGTCACTGGCATTCTTTCGCACTGATACTGGAAGTTCTTAAGATACACATTTTCGCCAGGTGTCTACAATTTTCGTTGCTTCGCCTTGATAAGACTTCGCACGTTGTTTGTGGACACTGTTCGACACATGCTGTCCATACTAAAATGGTTGTGTTAGAGTAGTTCGTGTTTTACGGACGACTGGTTTGCATTTACGAAGGCCATCGACATTATTTGAGACGAGATAAGCTTTAAGCCATTAGTCTACAGGTTGTTCCTGTAGACAACCTTCGGAGTTCGCTGAAGAAAAAAGAAAGGCGTCTATAGAATTTCCATATAGTGCGAACATTTTGTTGTCGTTCTTTTGCAGGGGCAGTCTAGCACATTTGCAAGAATACCATGACAGACTTACCGCTCTCCAAAGAAACAGGATCACTACGACGTCACTGACGATATTGACGACGGACTCGACGCCGAGCAATGCGTCGAGCAGGAGCCCGAAACGCGCTGCGAAAACAAGAAAGCGGAATAAACAGTAAATGGACAATGGAGATCCACGCTGGATATACTTAGAGGCAGATTGTTATCCTACGACGGATGAATATACACGGAGAAAGGAAAAAGAAAGTATAGGTGGAAGCGTCACAGCATAAAATTTGAAGCAAACAAAAGTCGTTCCATCACTTGGTCATGTCGCGGTATGATTTATTGTCTGCCACGTCGCGGTGCTAGCCACGCTCAGCGCACGCCCTCGTGAACTTAGGACGGTTGCGACAGAAACGTGCGGTTGCCGCGTTACCACGTTGCAACGAAGACGATAAATGTATGCGTTGCAGTAAATGACCAATGTCGCATAACCACGTATACCTGTAGAAAACCTGCGCAGGGCGGTGTTAGGGTTCGCGTCTGACACCACGTGGCGACAGGTCATTCACCCTAACACCTGAGCCGGAGCCCACGTGCACCGGAGGGGTCATTCACCCGACCTTTCTGAACCGGAGCCCACGTGCACCGGAGGGGTCATTCACCCGACCTTCTCCCCGGATTCGTCGATGAGAGGATCGACCTCTCCTCCCCGTGCTTGGTATTGCAGGAGGAGGGGCCCTCTCTCCGTGCCTGTCACGTGTCATCGATGGAAGCAAGATCCCGCCCACACTTGTAGAGAGCTATTTAAGGGGCTCCGAAATGTACTTTGAGAGACTTCTTACTTGAGACTTCATACTTCATGCTTTTCTTATTTTCTTTCAACTACCTTTGAATAAACAGTGCAAGTTTCGCACTAGCAAATCGTCTCGCCCCTGCTTGGTCGCCATGATCTACCGGATGCCTGCAGCCCGCCGACAACGCCACGCTACCCAATAAGTAATGTCGGCGAGCTTCGATAGGCAGGCGTCGCTACTTCTCGGCAGCAGTACGGTACGCTACCCTGGAGTACGCAACAGCGGTCGGAAAAAGCACCCGAACATGTTCGCATCACTTAGAACCTACCAGGAAACCAGCACACCGGCACTAATCCGCCACGAACGGTGTCACGTGTTTGGATGACTGAGAGATAAAGCGAGGAGGAGGGCTTCGCGGTGAGCTGTCTTGCCATGGCTGGCGGCGTGTCGTAATGTTATCTCCTAGCTTGCTTTCTCACTCCTCGTTAACATTCTTAAACACACATTCCTTCGTCGGTCTATTGACATTTGTTTGGAGAAAGAAGGTCGAATAACGTATTGCACAAAAATGAAATCTCAACTTTCCTTTTATTTTATTACATTAAATCTTGCGCCGATACTCCGGCGCCAGCAGGTAAGTGTGGCGTCGACGATTTCAAGCCATCTTCAACCCCGCCTTCTTATCCGCAGAAAAAGTTATCGGTAGAGGTTGAATTAATTATTCGGTTTCTACGCAATGCAACTGAATTTTTATGCGCGACTTACAGTTATGAGCTGTTTAACTGTCAAAGTACACGTCGTTACGTAGAGCTGTTCGCGAGCTGGCCGTCGGGGCCACATACCTTCGTCTTCCTGTCTTCTTTATGTAACTTACCAAGCCTCCATACACGTGTAAAAAAATTAGTGGTTCGCAACCATAGACCATCAAACTCACTCATGAGTCGACCCACTCAGACTCACCGAGATTCAGACCGATCAGTCAGTCTGAGTTTCAGCGAGCCCGGCTGAGTACAATTTTGGTGAGCCTGAGTCCGAGTGAGGGGGTCCCTAGCTGATAACTTTGGGTGAGTACGAGTCCGACTGATCCCTAAGCAAAGATATATTCTGTTACTGACTCTGAGTGAGTTCCGATTATTTTGCCGACATGTGTTCCAAAGTGCAACCTACGTATGCACAGTGACTTAATATCTCTCTTTAGGTGAGAAAATGATTTTTTTTTCACGATGGAGAGCAATTTTTTTTCGGTGGGCGATTCAACGTGTGCTCGTGTTTATGCTAAATCCTGTCGCATCAACTGGGTCGGGGACAGATAGCTGGCATATGAGCATTCGTTCGTGGCATCCACCTGCAGCCGCATTTCATGACATGTGTCTCATACGCGTTCTTTAATGGCCTTCCCGCATTACAATTGTGTGATTTGATCAAATGCACACATGGCCGGTATTTCGATGAAGGAAAGTGTGCATTTGCATAAGTGCTAAGCGTAAACAACGTGTCGTTATTGAGTACACTTGTGGGCCGAGCTTTGAGAGCTGCGCTTCTTGAAACACCGAACTGGTAAGTCTACTGACATCATCGCATGCCGTACAGCGCACTTACCCGATGAGGTCCGGTGAAAACCGTAGGAGAAACGGATGACTCCAACGATGTTGGGCACCTGCGATTACAGGCGAACGTCCGACATTTCGCAATTATCTGAATACACACCCCTACAAATGTAAGCATACGTAGGAAAGAACATATGTCAGTCTTGCGTTGTCGAAAATTGGTTTTTACTTACGATGTGCATTACGATCAAGTAGATAGCCCCCCTACGTGACGTGATCATTTCCTCTTCTTCTCCCTCTTCTTCTTCTTCTCTCCTCTCGTTCTCACTGTGTAAAAGCCGATGATGACGACGACGACGTTGATGATTATGAAGATGACGGAGATTGAAGATATGGTTTGTACTCACAGCAGGACTTGGGCCAATAATCGGGGTGTTTGCACGCACTGATATATATATGGAAAGGAGTGGATACCTGGTAACTTCGAAAATATTCGAAGGAAATGATTAACCGCTTCCTTCTTTTGCTATTCGCTTTATTGTACCTGAGGGAAGTTTATAAAGGGAACTACGTCCGTGATCTCATGCTTCTACACTTAACAATAAAACAGCAAGGCTCACGTGTTGCGATCATGATATCAGCATCAAGTTCGGAGTTGCCTTCCATATGCGCTGGCACTGCTTCAAACTTTAAACAAAGCTGCTCACGTTTATTTATTATTTAAGGCAGTAGCGTTATGAGTGCCAAAGTGGAAAGCAGTGCATGTGTACGAAATGTGGGAAGCCACTCACGTGGTAGAGGCAGAGAGAGGGTGGGAGAACTTCTGAGCGTGTGGGTGTGTGTATGTGTAAAGGTGTATGTGTGCATACGGGTAATATAAATGTAGTGGAATTTACGGTTGTCTGCTGTGGACCGCCGCCAGTCCTCACTTCGCTCCTCGAAGAGGCAGGAGGTGGTTCGTGATGAGCTAGTGAACGCGGTATAAATCATTGATCTGGGATCTCAAAGAGGTGCGACGTAATGGTAACGCATTTTTATCGCATTTACCGCCATATCGCTACTGAATTTTTATTTGTTTGTTTGTTTGTTTGTTTGTTTGTTTGTTTGTTTGTTTGTTTGTTTGTTTGTTTGTTTGTTTGTTTGTTTAGTTCGGTCGGTCGGTCGGTCGGTCGGTCGGTCGGTCGAATCTTACGCACACCAAGCCACTGAATATATTGGAACTTTGGCACGTACTAAAGTCCGGCGATTCCACGCCAGAACCCAAGAAGGTTCATGTACAGCGCCTAGAGCCCACAACTGGCATATATTCAAAAAGCTGGCACAAGAAAATATCCATACGATGGCCCAGTGCCTCCAGGACGCGATGTGGTCAGTGCACTACGAAAGTTCTCCACAACTGACGCCATCGTGTTCTTCTCGGCGACCGCGCACGAACATTACTTTTGTTACCGCGTGGTCAGTTTCCTTTTTCTCCTAATTGATTTTTTTCTGCTACTACTCCGCCCCGTCCCCTCACATCATTTGACCGCATCATATCGTCATCATCACGATCACCACCAACTTCATCATCTTCTTCACTGTCATCGACGTCCGGCCAGGACGCGAAGAAGAAGTTTCGCATTTACTTGTGAACGACCATGAGGTTTTCACGGGAAACCGTCCTCATTCTGCTCGTTTTCTGCATCGTAAGCTCACCCATTTATCACGCTATAGCGACAGTTTTTAACTTACTTTATCGAATCAGTATCGCAATTGCTGGCCGGACGCAGACGTGTAATTTACGGCCTTTGCTGTGGCGCCGACGCCATTCCTAAACGGTTCAATGAACAAACCCAAATTCGACGACGAAAGGGCGCTAAGTTTTTGGTGGTGAGGCTGTGATTGGGGGGGGGGGGGGGGGGGGTGCCAGTTGGTTACACATTCTTTTGTGTAAACGCGCAGTTTTGCTCAAAACAAAGAAAGACTTCAAAACAGCACGGAATGTGGTGTGTGTTCCGTCCAATTTTGAATTATATTTCTTGGTTTTGTGCAAAACTACTTTTTTTTTGGCCGATACACTCACTGTTCGGGTGATGTCGTACTATTTTTTGCCGAATTTCTAGCTTTACATTTTCCAAGAATTGATTGCCCCTTTCACAGTGAAGCTGCATATAGCTAGCCGAGTCGTCCGGCTGTCCCTCTGTCGCCTGTACGCCGAAAACTACTCCGGTGCTACTCCATGCGCATGCGCGAAAAAAAGAAAGAGAAAGAGGCGCACGATTGGCTGCGCCAGTAGTGACGTCGTTGCTCCCTGTCGCAGCTGAGAGTGCGAGCAGCAGTTTCTCTCCGGCTCCGAAATGGGTAGGCGACGCGTCATGCGTACTCCAGGGGAGGAGGTAGCTTTCGATCAGCATCGCCGCGAGCAGAACCAAGAACGAGAGGTCTACGCCGTGCGATGCTGCAGGCCGGGCACAAGAACGGGCTCGTGCAGTCAATCGCAAACAACAACTGCGTACCGAGGATCTGGCAGCCTACCAAGCCATCGTTTAATGAACCGTCGGGATTACCCAGTGATAAACACCGGGGCCGCACGTCTCAGCTTCGCTGGTTAACCATCTGTACGGAGTGCTAGGGCGATGTTTTGTGATAAGCTATTGCAGCGTACTTCCTCCTGCGGTAATGCAACTGTTGGTTGAAAAATGCTGACCGGCATTCCGGCCAAATTTAGAAGTTACGGGCTTTTACGTGCCAGAACCACGATCATATTGTGAGGCACACCGTAGTGGCGGACTCAAGAAATTTGGACCACCTGGGGTTTTTTAACGTGCACCTAAGTCTAAGCACACGGGTGCTTTCGCATTTCGCCCCTGTCGAGATGCGGCCGCCATGGCCGGGACTCGATCCCGCGTCCTCCTGCTTAGTAGCCCAACACCATAGAACACGGCCAAATGAACGAAGCCTGCCCCATATATACATGCAATCTCTAGCTGACCTTGCGAAATTGAAGATCCACAGTTTATAACAAGGCCCGTAAACTTGTCGATTGTTCTTGCTTCTATTAGATTCTTTGGCTATAGAGAGTATGCATAGACTGTACGTATACAAAAATTGCCATGTTTATTTCCTTGGCCTCAGAAAATCTGTAGTTCACGTTAACAACTATGTATAGGTAGTAAGAATGAGTGAATATTATAAATTTTCAACGCGAATCTAACAGTCCTTGCTAATCTTTTCGTACTCGATTCGAAAATTCAGTATTCGAATTTTTCCAATATTAATTTCGTACGAATTGCGGTTGTTATATAGATGATCAAGTTCTGTAACAAACACATTGATGAGGTCAGTTATGCACAATAGTTTGCAGCTGTTGAGTAAGCATGTCTCGTTTTAAGCAGGCTATGAGTTTGCTGTCCCTCTTTAGACAGCCGACGCAGCCGACAGCGGCTGCGTATGACGCGGCTGATCAAGGCCGCGTGAGCCTTATCTTTAAAACAACCTGTGATAAGAAGAGACTCTAGGTGCGCCGAAGGCTGACAGCCTGACACCGCTTAGTTGAATCGATACTTCGCCGTTTCGGGCGAAACTGCGACTTCTTTTTTTAAAGAGAAGCTTTCGCTGCCTCTTCTCCCGACCTTCCCGGCGCTGCTGTGGTCTTGCTCGCGCATGCCGCTGGGTTTCCTGAGACAGCACCAGATGGTGCTCGACTCCGTGCATTCCGGTCCACGTTGATTTCTCAACAGTGATTCGCAGTGGAGAACAAGCACTAGGAAGCTTACAAGCAAGTATGCGACCCGTATGGTGAGAAATACGGCAACAAAGAACGTCAAGCGGGAAGTCAGATAGGCTGAGACAATCTCATGGGTGGCGGCAAGGAAAGGAAACCTGCCATGAGCGACTACTTAAGAGGACAAGACGAATTTAGGGAAGAAACAATTTATGATAACTTAAAGAGAAGCTCTTTACTTTTCGATGCTAAATCAGGATGCCTTAGAACACGCACTCATAAAGCGGGATACAACGAGGAAGAAGAAGCATGTGCTTGCTGCGGTAAGGCTAGGGAAATGATGGAGCATGTTTTATTAGAATGGGAAGATATCTGCCCAGAGGTCGATTTCGGCAACTCTGGCCTACTTGAAGCCCTTGGATGCATAGAGAGCTAGGGGAAAGCAAACATGTAGGCAATAGAGATTAGTAAGAGGCTATTGAGAGGTTTGTGGAAGAAAAGTAGGGAAACGACAAGCAAAGGAGGCGTAAGAAACAAATTTCCCAATACGTGTTCAGAAAGTTTGGCGATATGAATTCTTCGTGTTTCTTTAATATAGGTAGGGCCTTACGTAGTATAATTAGAATTTATTATTAGAAGTTGGGTGATATTAGACGTATTTAGTATACAGGAGGAAGTCCCATAGTCAGACTGTATCGGTACCTCCTGTATAAGAACAGTTATGATAGTTAACATATCGAAGCAACAGTAGGATATAATAAGGTAGTGCGCAAGCAACAACAAAAGAACGATTACAGAGCAAATTACATAATTGATTACAAATAATAACAAGGTTTAGCATATCTCATGGTAGCAGGAAAAATTGTGTGTGAAGAAAGTACGAAGAGTTTATTTACAACAACAACAACAAAAGAAAAACAAAGCGAAAAACGCGAACAAAAACCGAATACAATAAACCTTCTCGTTAATCTTTCAATAATAAATGCAGTATTAGTTCTTTTTTAAATTGGTGTAAAGATGTTGCGTTTTTCATTATGAAAGGAAGAGTGTTCCATATTGATATGGAAGTGAATTCTACGGTCTGTTTATCATCGTTAGTGCGGACTCTTGGTGAAAGAAAATTCTTATTCAACGTAAATCTGCTGATATTATGAATCATCAGTTTAGATGGTGAAAATGTGATTGATGGTAGCTCATTATTCACAAATATGTAGAAAAATATGCCTAGGTTGTGTTTAGTGAGTCCAGAGATAGTAAGGAAGTTATTCTCATGTAGTAGGGAATTGGTATTAGAAAAGCGTGGACTACAAGTAATGATTCTTATGACTTGGTCTGAAGTGTCTGGAGAGACGCAATATGAGTATTACAGCTGTTCCCCCCCCCCCCATATCATGTCGTAAGTAATGTGAGAGTGGACTATTACGTGAAAGTGAAAAGCAATGTGGTACGTGTGAAGTAAGGGCGTGTTTTAAGATGCGTATGCCGTAAGCTGATTGTGATATTTCAAATTACAATCAAATAGAACACCAAGGAAAGATGAATCTAAGCTTGGAGGAAGGCAGTGAGGACCAAAAGTGATAGGTCGAATGGGTGGTATGCTTCGCTGATGTGAAGAGAATACAAATTTAGCTTTAGTTGCATTAGTAGATAACATAACATTACACCACCTTAGGATATTTTCCGTCAGCATTTAACTTATTGACGAGAGATGAGATATATTTATGAATTGTGAATACAGGGGTGTCATCTGCGTAAAGAATCCATTTTCTGGAAGAAAGACAATTAGGTAAATAATTAATATAAACAAAAAACAGAAGTGGCCCCAGGATAGGGGCTTGGGGCACATCAATGTTAGTAATTCACTGTCGTGAATAAGCATTAGAAATAGAAACAACTTGAACTCTGTTATGTAAGTAGTTTTTCAGTAATGAAAGTGCGGGCCCGCAAACGCAAATTGCTTCGAGCTTAGAGAATGGGATATTAGAATTTATGCTATCAAATGTTTGCGTTAGATCGATAAAAACTGAGGCGGCGAGAAATCCCTCTTCGATTAATATTTTTAGCTGCTCAAGTATCGACTCTGGAATATCTATGGCGAGAACCAAACTGGCATGAAGAGCGCGTATGAAATTTACAAAGGTACTTGGTTAGCCGTATTTGAATTATTTCTCAATAATTTTACCAAACTGTAGTATGCAAATGTAGTTATGTAATAATGACCTGTCGCCTTCTTTCAGAACTGGGATGATTTCGCCATGCATAAATTCAGAAGTAAATAAACCAGTCTCGAACAATAAATTAACAATAAAGGAAAGTATGTCTGAAATCAGGTGCACAATTAATTTAATGTTAGCAGGGTGCACCTCATCAATTCCATCACTTGCCACTTTTAAATAACTTATAACAGCAGTGATTTCTTCTGGTGTTGTAGGAACTAAAAAAAATAACGATGAGGTAGATGGTTCATGCTGATGATCTGTGTAGGAAAACGTAAATTGTTATGAAAGAAAAAGACTGCTAAAAGCCTCAGCTATATCGGCAGGGGCATTCAGCTCTACTCTATCATCTAAAATTATGCATACCTGCTTTAGTCGTGTGTTCCTGTTTAAGAAGGCGTTGGCAATCTCCTATTCTATTTAGCGTCATTAGCAAGAGCTTCGTGGCGTAACCCACCGCCCCGTTCCGAGGGGGACGCTCACAGCATCTATCCATCCGTCCATCCTGACCGGAGCGGCCGCGGCAGCGTTTCACAGTTTGTGCGTAATGCGCGTACTCTGCTTGCTTTCCTTTGCAATTTTAGTCTGTGATAGTGTGACCTCCTTGGATATATAGTGTAAATATTGCAGTTGTCCATAGCCCGAAGACAGCGCTTGGAGCTGGCGTCTCAACAGCGTGCTGGCCACGTATGCAGAAGGAACACGTAAACCAGCGCCAACAAAATGACCCTAAAGCGTGCATTAAAGCGTCGAGGACACCCAGGCCCGAAATAAGCGTCGCCTGAAACACGAGCGTCTTCTCTACACAGCGAAACATGGTGCAGACCGTGGATGTACATTTATATACAATCTATACATACAATTATAACTATAATTGAAATACGTACAACTACGTAATATAACCAAAGTTTAACACATCTGCCACGATGGCGATGTGCCATGTGAGCCAATGATGATGCTAAGCCCTCTCAGAAATTCTGAACGATGACGCACAACAACGCGTCAAGCAAACACGTCTCCCTGTGTGTTCTGTAGACTGCGTAGACAAACAGCAGTGGTTCACGCAAGGTAACGTTTAACAACTCACCACTCTCGTATTAGACTAAACGCTGAAGAAATTGCAGATTCGCCGCCGATATCATCGCTAATTATCGTCAGTCAACGCAAGCAGCATACAAAGTTTCGCTTAAATCGACTCCCACAGTGCGTGGGATCCGCTGATTTTAAGAAAGCCTTAGACGGCTCATTCATAGGCTGTCGGATTCTCGACCATTGGTGGGAGTCAGACCCACGATCTTGGGCGTTAATTAAGGCAAATTAGGCAATCAATTTCTTTAAGAATCGTGAAGCCGAGGCGAAGAAGCGTCAACATGACCTATGGTGTTAATTAAGTCAATGTTAATCAAGGTACACTTAATTAGGATAGAGGTAATTATGACACTCGAACAGACGACCTTTTGTCGGAGTTGAACCCACTTGGAGATATGCGTGAACCGGCCATATCTCCAAATTGGATTCTAATTGCCATCGCAAACGTCGAGAGTCGCGCCCATGAGCTTTGTGGGAATCGAGCCCTCGACCTTTGGTGGGAGTCGAACCCACCTGGATATATATGGGCTAGCCGGCCGTATCTCCAAGGTGTATTGCAATTGGCGCTGTGAAGGTCCTGAGTCGAACCCACGACCTTTGGTGTTAATAACGCGAAGTTGATCAAAGCACTCGAATCCACGGCCCAACATGGATATATGGGCGAATCGATCATATTTTCAAGTCGGATTCCAATTGACGTCGTGAAGGACGACATTCGAACCCACTACCTCTGGTGTTAATTTCGGCGGAGTTAATTAAGGCACGGTTAGTTAAGGTAGATTTAATTAAGGCACTCGAACCCACGACTTTTCGTGGGAAAAAACAACTAATAGGAAGCAAGAACGCATTGGAATGAAAATTACAAGTAATGTAATGAATGTCTCGTGAACGGGCAGGCTTTCACCTTCATCCGCTTCAGCGTATTTCCTTTTTTATCCGCCAGCTATTTTCTTCTTTAAAAAATTTGAACATTTGGTAATTGATTTGATATTCGATGGTCGTGTTTACCGAGTATTCGTAATCGACCGGATTCGGATATAATTATTGGAACAACGCTCAAAATTAGACAATCTGTAGCAGTAACAGAAAAAAATCGTCTACGTTCTTTCTGTTCGTTCCGTTATATTAATGTGTGTGTATGACTGACGTGGAATGGTGTCCTGTTCGCTTCGCAGAACCACCAGGTGCACTTATTACTAAAACTTGAAATTTATAGCGTTTCAGCTACCCGTTCCGGTCATTTTAATAACGCAGCGTAATACAAGGTGGTTATGTCTGTCGGCCACGCATTATTCGGAACGCTCGGCATTAGGAACTGTGCGACGTAGTCACCAACAAACAATTTATTTACCTAGTACTTAGAAAACATTTCACGAATTAGTTTGTTAAAGAGAGAGGGGGGATGGTAGACAGAGAAATTTAGGAACTGTGCGAAGTAGTCACCAACAAACAATTTATTTACCTAGTACTTAGAAAACATTTCACGAATTAGTTTGTTAAAGAGAGAGGGGGGATGGTAGACAGAGAAGAGGAAAGCCTGCTTGCCGCATGTATAGCACGCAGCTGACACCTGAACACCGGTCAGCCGTGTGGTTATGGAGGAGAAGGGGCGGAAAGATTGCAGAGATAGGAAGGAAGAGAGCGCTTTGGAGCTGTTACCATTGCCAGCATTTACTGCTCTGCCAACGCTATAAACGGTGGCAACCTAAGAATTACAAAGAAGCTCCACCCACATAAACGCAGTGGACCTGCTCTTCACCTCTGCAAGAGAGCTGAACCATCTGGAATCCGCCCACAGCTTAATGACTTTGGTCGGCTAACGTAAATGCTTGGCTAACTAGGAAATAGAAGATAGTTGCTTCAAAATAAATGTTACCTCTGGCTGAGCAGTGACATCAGGATCACCTATAAAATGTACCTAGATGTTCAGCCTTCATCTTGAAACCAGTGGCACAAACGTCGATCTTATATCGCAGTGGCAGGATCGAAGCGGAGGAATGGTGAAAAGATGTCCTATATACGTGCGGCATATAGGAATCCTGAAAGTTTATGGTACTAGCTTTTCGTTACAAAGTCGCAGTAGATAGGGTCAATATCGACATAAATTTGTACGCGCTTACTGGCGCCCGCCAACGCGTTTCTTTTGCTCTTGTAAAACGCGATCGACATCTCTGGTTTGGATAAAGCACCGCATGCTTATATTTCGACAACGTCGTTGATTAACTTCATCCATTGGCCGAACACAGTGACTTACGTTAGTTTGCGTCAAAGCAATAATTTTGAGTCTAGTGATCTTAGCTTACTGGTAGTGAACACGCTTCTTCCAAGCGGGATGGTTACGCGGAGGTGGACCACCTTGCTCACCTAATTAAGAATCATCAATGGGGGCAAGGAATGTGTACTCCGTGCTTTAAAGAACTAGGTTGAACAGGTCGACGAACTAATTTTGAAGGCAGCTGTCCGGGGGCACTGGTAAGCAAACCAACAAGCTATACTACAGGTTGACAAGCTGGCGATGCTACAATTGCAACGTTGTTTAGCGGTGCCTCATTGGCGGATTTCCCGCTATATATGGATCCATGCTTTAAACCACGTGACTGATCTCGACGAATAGAATCGCGAGGAGTGCTGCATGGAAAGTTCACGGGTATCACTGCTCTTCCTTTGGGAGCATTTGCAGTAAACGTAGTTGTTGTTCTGAAAATCAGGGTGCTCGAAGCTGTGTTAGAGGGGCGAAATTGAACAAAATACCCCGTATTTCCGCCACTATACCCACATAAATATTGGAGGCATTCATTGCCGATACGCTCGGAAGCTGCTAGAAGTTGCACAAGTGGACACGCGTTTGCGCTTACCTTTCTCACCGTCTATTGCAGGCTGCCAACTGCTACAACATCGGTAATTATGTGTTTGGTCACTACAGGGTTTTTGGAAGTGAGTCCGTTTCTAACTCTCTTCTTTAATGTTAAGCCATATGTCACTGTATGTTTTACTATTGCTTTATGCGTTTGAATGTCTATAGCTTTATTTTAAAGATGCGACGCACGAAAATGTACTAAATAAACTCAGTTCTGGGGTTTTACGTGCCAACGGCAGAATATGATTACGAGACGCGCCGTCGACGACCCATCGAAATGCGGTCGCCACGTTCTGAATCGAACCCGCGACCTCGATCTCAGCAGCACAAGGCCATAGCCACTGGACACCTCCGGCGGGTGCGAAAACGCGCACGGCATGTTGTTGGACATGAACAATTTCAAAGGGAGTGGTGTGGAGGGGGGGGGGGGGGGGTGATGGAGTGCTTCAGGATAAATCTAGAATACTGACAAGCTCCCCCTCATCCCCCTTCCCTTTTTTTTTCTGTGGAAAATAATTACCATATTTTCCGGTCTATTGTCCGCACCGTGCGTATAGTACTTGAAATATAGTACTTGAACATATTTTGTTAGGCATACATCACGTTCACCAGTAGCTGAGAGCAAAACCTCAAGAATTGTGAGGATACCAAATGCGACCTGAGGTTTCTTGGATCTTTGTTCATAATTGGTGTGCTTCAGGTTTTTACCAGGCAATGGTGAGAACATACTGGGTCTACAGTGGGTCAACTCGATATCTGAAATGTTTGGCCTCGGCATCTATACTTTCTTGCCTGTGAAGAGTTTTTGTAAGCACATTCACGCAAGGTAACTTCTGCGTTCAGGACCGAAGCGGGACGTCACCACCCCCGCCCCCGCTGTCAGTGTTCCTAGTGTCTTTATAAATTATCGTTTCCAGAAGCTTCTCGGTCACATTTAAGAGATCCACTGGTTTCCACACATGGTCTCCTTGGTTCTCGAACCATTGGAAGAACCTAAGTGTACTCCAGCGGCGGCTGCGTACGACGCGGCTGAGCGCGCCCGCGCGGGCCCTATCTTGAAAGCGGCACGCGATGAGCACAGAGTCTAGGTGCGTCGAGGGCTGATAGCTTCGTGTGCACTGCGTTCTGACCGCTTAGTTCACGTTGTAGTGAGCGGCAGCACAAAGGCCAATTCGCTCGCTGCTGCTGCCGCTCTTCCTCATGCCAGCATTTCGACAGCGACTGTCCGCGCTCATTAAACGAGATGCGTTTCTGTTTGCCTGTGCGCACGTGACACCATGCCTTAGTTAGTAAGTGAATGTATCGAGTTTATATGGCAGATAAAACAACTATCTTTATTTCTTATAGGTGTCGACTTATTTGCTATTGTAATCGATGCTTCGCATTTCGGGCGAAACCGCGACTTTTTTTTTATCGTTTGTGTAGCTAACCAGGTGCGAAAACACCCACCTGTGGCCGGCTCCCTTTCCACCAAACCCCTCTCTCCGAAAAAGTTCCTGGCCATGTCATTACTTTTTGCTAAAACTAAAATAAAGGGCCTAAAGTTTGAGTATAACAAGGAAACTTTATGTAACAAGGATTAAGCGCAACGTTGAAAAATTAGGAGCCCACTTACCTGGAATGTTATATTCTACTTGAGATCAGAAGAAAAAAATGAAGACTGACACGTCGCGTAATGCGTTGAACAAAACATTCTGTATGGGTTTGGTGGTCCATGAAAGTAACAGAATGGGTCTTGGGGGAAAGGAAACGCAGTAGAAGTAAGTATACTATTGTAGGAAGCGTAATGAGATTAGGAAACCTAAAGGCACAGGTTAGAGTTAGCTGACAAGAGATGGTTGTAATGGCACATTGCTAGTAGATACCTTTCTTCAGTTAGCACAAAATAGTGCTAACTGCAGAACTGGTGATGGTAACTGGTAACTGGTTATGGTGACGAAACGGAAACTGTCGCCCCATGGTTCCACCTCTTCGCACGCTGATGCTGATGCACTCCGCTTCTTGTTACCCGTAAACTGGGACAGGTCGTGGTTTGATCTTCGACGTCTTGCTCTGCGTTGAGACAACTGTCAACCTGGTGTCCGACTTCATGCTGCTCAAGGTGCTCAATCAACCGGTAAGCACTAAAGGATATCGCAGCGTTCGTTCTAAATACAGGGAATTCCTAACGGCGTCCTTATCCTAACTGCTCATTCCCCACGGCCTTCCCGGCGTGCAAAAGGAGTATGTTCACTCTTTTTGAAAACAATAGTAAGCCTATAAGAAAATGGGGAATATTAGGGGCATTTTCGTAAAGGGAAGTCAAATGTGCAATAAGCATGCTCCCTTCCGCATTTACGGTAATTAGAACTCCTTTTTCTTTTAGAAAGAAATTCGAGCTCGTATGCGAAACAGAAAGCGTACGCAAAATATAACTGCCGTGTTCGTTGGGCACTGCAGATACAGTATCAAGACTTCGTAACCATGGCAACAATAGGTAGGACCAAATAGCGTGAGACGCGGATCACAGCAATAGCGTGTGCGTTGTGCTAACTTTGGCCAAAGTTTTGAATACACGAAAACGCTATAGCAAAACGCAACTGAATGTATGTCGTTGACCTTATTTTATTGCAAGTCAAACAAATTTGCATTCAGTTTTGTAATACAGTTGGTCAATATAACTTGCGAAATTTAGGAAGTCCTACATGAATGTCCAGAGAAAAGGTTGCAGTGTGTTCTTGAAAACGACCGATCCTGCACTATCATTCCTACCTATTGCGCAATAATTCTTTTTTTTTTGCATAACGAATACCCGCAAAAGAAAGCATGTGATGCTCTGCGTCGAGTAAGCTTTCGTTGCGTCAGCCCGTTTCATAACGCTTACAATTCGTCAGCCAGAGACTCCGCTCAGTACCCGACAAACTGTTCATTCCTTTGACCCTATCGGCTTTTCTGTAATGTTTCAGGCTACCCCTACCCAGCTGGGTGCCCCTCACGTAAGTACATCACACCGCTTGAGTTTTGGGACAAGGAGAACAAGAAAAAAGGGCTTTTTTTTTTTTTTGTCGGCGATGGTACGACGACCTTGCGAAAAAAAAAGTATCAGTTTGCTCAAGAAGTGGAGGAACCCTTGCGATTAAATCATTCCAATATGGTGCCACATGCATGTGACTTTATCATAGGGCAGAATTTGTGCGTTGTCGCTTGTGTTTGAAATTTCGAAATGATAAAAGTAGATGGTGTCAGCGAGCAAGGACATGGCGTGAGAAGGGACGAGGAAGGGCTGTTAGTACCGTGACTGTTCAGCATCCGATCAGTAAAGGCGCAAACATTAGTCAGCAACATGGGAAAGGAAGGATAAAGATATATGTGCAGAAAGGGCAAAAGTTAAGTTGAAGCCTCTGCGCGCAGAAGCTGCCGACAAAGCACTAAACGCACTCGGATAGAAGACAAGGCGCGGGAAATTCTGCTGTGTCATCGCCGCAGAGCAAAGCAGACGAACTGACGACGCCATGCGATGCCAAGCCATAAATACGCCTGAAAGAGGCTTCATGTGGTTCCCCGCTAAGGACTTGTAAATGATAAACAAAACAACGCTTACCACCTTTCGGCCCCGTCATTAGCGCCAGGGTCCAAGTCGGCAAGAGAAGGTTATGAAATTTCCGTTAGTAAAAGATGGCGCTCACTGTAACACATGAGCATTTGTCAAATGAACGCTGCTTTTTCCCGCTAACTATGTAACATGTGTGCGTGCACGTTCGCAGGCCGAAGTGGTGGTGACGTTGCGCAAGTTCCTGATGTTGAACACCGGAACCATAGTGTTTTGCTGCGTAGTCCACATAGCCGCATCCCACTACACAGCTCAGAATGTAAGTGTTCCGAAAGATAACCACCGCACTTCAGTGACACAGCGCATAGTTTACATTGACATTCCATTCATTTGCTCGTGAACACTTAAAGTGCCGCTGCAATTTTCTTTTATGACGATAAAGAAAAAAAAAAGGCTTGCGCGGTCTGTAAACAATGCTGCCATGAGCATGCGTGCCAAATAATATTCAGCTGCATACAGCAGGAAGCCCACAATGTCTTATAAAAGATGACTCGCCCTCTCCTGCGGCTCGTCGTGGCGCTCTCTATAATGCTAAGCCTATGACGTCATAGACCAGCGCGACAGCCCATAGGCATACGTCATGACCATGACTTATCCCGGAACGCAAGCTCGTGCATGCATACGGCAGCCTCCCCACTTTCTTGCCAACGGGAAAGAAGGAGTTGAGCCCGATTTACGCTCGAGCCGCACGCCGCAACACCCGCCTGCCGCACGTGTGCGGTCGCGCGAGAAACTGCACATGTCGCCCGCCCGCACGCGTGCGGCAGGCGGGCGGTGCGGCGTGCGCTCGAGCGTCGTTCCGCCTGCCCTGTCACCGCTTCTACGCACTATCTTTGTCAGACACCAACCTCGAAGGGTTATCGTAAATGCACCGTCTCGCGGTAACGGTACACGCTAAAGTGGCAGTGATACATCTGAGAGTGCTCCTCGAGCGTACAAGAGTGGATGCATGAGCTTGATGTTTCGTTGCCCGATGTCGTTGCTTTTGGTGCTTTTAGGTTTAGTTTCTCAAGTATATCGTGAGGAACTTGAACCTGACCCACCCCATTGCAGGTCCGCGTGGAAGGAGCTAGCTCCGTCCAAGAAGAAAATGCTCTGCGGGTGAGCTAAAACAGATTTGAATTCTTCTCGGCGCTGCTTGAATTAGTGTCTTTAACTGCCCTGCGGTTTAAGTCGCTGCTTAGCCTCCGCAACTACTTCGAACATGTTCCGCTTCTTTGTTGCTGTCAAGCAGCTTCTGGAAGCGCGCTACGTTTCATTTTTTTCCTCTCAAAGTATCGTTATAGGCGTTCCTACTAAGACTTTTAGCAATATTTAAAAATAGATGTTTTGAAATAAAAGGGCCGTTCTTTCACAGACCTTCCTCTAGCGGTGTCGACCGTGGGGGCACAGGGGATATACGAAGTAATTAGTTGCTAACGAACAAAAAATCCGATAATTATATTTCAAACTCTTAATGTGAGCGGGCTCATTGTAATCTGAAAGCATATTTAGCGCCAGCAAACAAAGACGGAAGGGAGACGACAACACAATGCGCTATGTCGCAACACAATGTCGTCTCCCTTCCGTCCTTGTTTGCTGGCGCTAAATATGCTTCCAGTTTACCAGCACGCGCAACAAATGGCAATGCTGGTCATTGTAATCGCCATATTGAAGCGTGCACTCCGTACAAGTCATATCACCCTTTGGATCTGGGAAAATGCGATTACCGGCGGAAATGTGGAAGGACGAAATTCGGCTATCAGAGCGCGCGATACCGAAACCGGAAGGCTTCAGCGCGCGCGTAACGGCATCTCTCGAGGCGACTTTCTGCTGACGTCACCCAGCGAAAGGCAGCTAATACGTTGCAAGTCGCCGCTGGGTGACCTAAGCAGAACGGCGCTTACGTCCTCAGAATGAAACTCAAAGGCAACTCTAACGGCGAATTTCACTACGCCACCGCTGGTATCGCCTTCGCTAAACTTCGGCGCCGTGGGAACTTCGGCTAGGGAAAACATTGGGTGTGACATACGTATCCTTATGAGGTAGATCACTGCCTGGTACCACTTTATTTTCGCACCTGCTAACAACTAAGAGGCCGTAAGGACATTGCATTCCTACAAACAACCTTATTATGAGCATTGACTTGCACACATAGCAGAATACCACAATAGGCAGACTCGGAAAGTATGTATACACAGTACTAAGGCACGTGTGTTGTGTCACTGCGTTACCCCGCTCTGGAGCAGCCAAAAAATGGAGAGATGGATTAATTTCTTTTTTTTTTTATATGCGGTACCATAAAGCTCCCCTTCCCACTTTGTTCATTTCGTCGTGCTCAGTGCTGCACCTTGGCGAGTTGTGCGCGTGGATGCGTGTTTGTTCTTTCTTGCATCTAGTGGTTTGATCTCTTGTTTTGGAATAAATTTGCAGTAGTATGCCCAAACTTTACCTAGGCTAAGCTCCCCACCTGTCATTAAAGTTTCTCTTACCAGCGCACATGTATTTTCGCTACTGGTTGATACTACGGTTTCCTTGTGATACATTCTTGGGATACGCAATATTTGTGCATGGTAGGTGGGCTATGCGGTGTGAATAACGTGAGGTGGCAATGCATTTTCAGCAGACTATTGCCCTAGGTTAGTGGCCTGGCATAAAGTAGCACCAACGTCTTGAGCAGTTTGGCTCACAGGACCCAAATGGAAAATATCATACCCGTTTCTTCAACACTGTATTTCAAGCATATACAACGCACTGAGGTTTGCTGAATACGTTTGAATTTCCTCGCTAACACTTTCTTTTTTTAATTTCAACAATTCCTTTTCGGTGGTCCTGTTCGTACGGTCGAAACCCCCACTCTAAAGTGAACAGCAGTGTCGACACACAGTTCATATTGTTCATATTTGCAGGACGTTGTGTTTTACCAAATGGCCGCGTACTACTTGTTTCTGGCTACAGTAAAGGTAAGCCAGAATTTTATTGACAAGCTAACGTTCAGAAACGGAAGCTCGCTACCATTTAAGCGTGACTAACAGTCGAAAACATAACGTTGTAAGTCCCTGTCTTTTTCTTTTATGTTTGATTTCGGGGTAGAAATTTTATAATGTCTGTTAAGTTTGCGAGCTTGACGTACTAAGTTTTCTAAGCGTAACGATCCGTCTAGTTTATTTTCTGTAATAGTCTCTTGCATAACAGGCTGCTTTATAATCACCTCAGTAGATTCTTAGTCATCTTCCTACGTCACTACTTTTAATTTCATAACAAACAGACAAACAAAGCGTCGATTAAGACGTGCTTGAATAACGGTTAAGTTATTCAGCCGGTAACTGATTCATGCCCAGTGAACTACGTTAATTTCCCGATCGGTCAGTGGCGTTGCCCAACAATGTTCTCCAAAAAGATACTGTAGTGACCTATTTCATTCGCAATGTAAAACTGAGAAAGTCAGAGTAACAGGTTTTCAAATCCAAGTACGCCATGAAATATTATTGCGCAGCAACTATACGGACACTCGAGGCTCATATCTCCCATCGGTGTCGCCGTCGCCATCGCACCGAGGTTCAGTATAATGTCCAAGGGCGATAAAGTCGTCACCGCGCGCCGTATGTTGAATGCGCGAATGAAAGCGTGCGAGGGTCGGCTCAATCTCACGCACGCAAGGGAGGAAAGCAGGGCGGAAGCTCGCCGTCTTCCGTCGCGCGCAAGGCCCAGGCGGCCGTGCGCGCCCGCCTGAGCCACTGTATGTTGAAAGTCATCTGCGACGGGGACAGAGTCCGCCGTGCGCTGTTCTTGCGGCTTAGTTCGCGTTGAAGCGAGAGGCAACGCGAAGGTTGATTCACTCGCTGCTGCTGCCGTGCTTGCTCACGCCAGCGTTTTGACAGCGAGTGTCCGCGGTCATCGAGTGGCGCACATACTTATTTTTGCCTGCGCGCGCATGGCACTATGGCCGTTAACTTAGTTTGTCAGGGTATGTTTAGAAGTCTAACGGCCGATAAAACTACTGTCCTTATTTCGTATAGCTGTCAAATAATTTCCTATCACAACCAATGCTTCGCCTTTCTGGCAAAACTGAGACTGTTTTAATTATGAACTTCAGGACGCCAAGGACAATGGCGCACCTGACGCTAGTGGCAAGCTCACAACAAATAGGCTCCTACAACGGATCGATTGCTCTTACCTAACGCAAGCTGGCCCAAAGAGTTCTGACTCGTTTTCAGTGTTACACCGAGGGCGCCAGGAGAGCACGTAACAACGCCTAAATATTAGGTCGTACGGCAAGAGCCACGACACGAAACGAACATCGCGAGTTCCGCTCGAAGCGCGAAGCTCTGACAGCCATACCAAGGTTTAGCCCGGAGCTTGAACTCCTCGGATCGTGTTTTAACTAAACGTGGGTGCACCAAAATTTCTGGCACTCTTAAAAGCCTTAACATGCCGTCCATAGTAATGGCGTTGCACAGGTGCCACTACGTAGCACGTGAAGAGCGGTAACCAATGAAAATACATCAGTTTCACATAGTGATCACTGTGGCTTTGCTCTTTTCTTTTAATAGTCTGAGACGCCTTCAGATAACAGGAACTGGCTATGAATGAAATGTTTCATTAATTTTGTTTGCGCGCTAAATAATAACAAATACCTGAGGAATAATTTACTGGGCAACATCGAAAGTGGTTTTCCCAAGTTTGGCGGTTAAATAGTATAGCATATACCTCGCATATGCGGCATACCTGTCCCACTAATTACCAACTCATGTCATTAACATCCGTTCTTAGATATATAATATACTCGCACCTCATTGAATTTCCTGAGTCCAATTCCTTCTTCAGTATTTATCAGCATGGATTCCGTAAAGCAGTTCCGTGCGAAACGCCATTGCTATGTTTTACCGACGACTTGCTTATTAACGCGGATCATGACTTTGATACTGATGGGATATATTTAGATTTTGCTAAAGCATTTGACTCCGTCTCACACAGTCAACTTATCTTCAAGCTTAATCAACTTAACATAGACCCCAATGTACTTGCATGGATTAAGGAATTTCTCTCTCACCGTAGTCAGTATGTGACGGCTAATGACTTTTGTTCACCTAATTCTGCCGTAACATCTGGTGTCCCGCAAGAGTCTGTTTTGAGCCCTCTGCTTTTCTTGATTTATATTAATAACCTTCCTACTTGCCTTTCTTCCTCAACTGTCCGACTGGTTGCAGATGACTGTGCAGTTTACCAGAAAATTACTAACCATGCCGATTATCTCAACCTGCAGCACGATATAGATGGGGTATTTAAATGGTGCAGTAAATGACACATGACACCTAATACAACTAAATGTAAAAGCATGCAAGTTTCTCGCCAAAGCACTAATCATTGTCCGCGTACTTACTGCCTCAATAATGTTCCATTACCATCTGTTGACAGTTATAAATACCTTGGTGTTCACATTTCTTCTAATCTTTCTTGGAATGCGCATGTCGAATATGTAACTAACAACGCGAATCTTTTTTTTTTTAACAACGCGTTGAAACTTTTTTGATGCCCCATTGTCTCTGAAGTTATCACTTTACGAAACCTTGGTACGGTCGAAATTAGAATACGCATGCGCCATATGGGATCCTACTCAGACTACACTAATTCAAACTCTTGAAGCCATTCAGAACCGCGCAGCACGCTTCATGTTATCTAATTATTCAAGTCATTCCAGTGTCACATCTATGAAGAAAACCCTAAACTTGCCTGACCTTTCGTTGCGTCGAAAGTCATCTCGCCTTAACCTTTTTCATAAAATCTATTATTCTAGCAACTATTTGAGGGACGTTCTGTTTCATCCATCTCATTATATATTTTCAAGGACTGATCATCGCTTCAAGGTGTGTCTACCATCTTGTCGCACAAAATTGTGTAGTGACTCTTTCGTTCCTAGAACAAGCGTCGCATGGAACCGCCTTCCCTCCACAATCGCCAGCATAACTAACGACCACGAGTTGGAGATCGCTTTACAAGATGCCTCGTAATTCTTCCCCCCACTCCTTTCTGTAGTGCATTTGGGCCCTAAAAGAATTTTAACAAATAAATAAATAAATGATAAAGATGTAACCATGTCACATGCATATACGCGGAACATCACGGCGACGCCGACAGCGGGAATGCTTCTTGGGTGTTCATACAAACGCTATCGTAACAAAAGCAAAAAGACCTCGTGGCGGCAAACCTCGCGGGCTGCCAGCCATGACTGCTTGACGTATGTAAGATTGAGGCTCTAATCGGCGTGCCACGAGATGTGGAAGTGCAACAACAACTCGGCGTTCAGTCCTGCACTAGAGTTCCATTCGCAGCAAACGAAAGGCTTTGTGAGCTCATAACTTGGTAAAAGTACGGCACAACGAAACTGGAAAAAAAAGCTAGTAGTTCAGCATCCGGAACTTTCTCGTTAAACGCACTCTCGGTGTGGCCATTTTAAGCAATCCTACCGAAGTGCTCCAGCGTTGCATACTGCCGCATAATCGCGTTCTTTCGACGTGTACGTAGTTTGGTCAGAAGGTATTTTACGCACTCTATTGAATGCCTGTCACGTGGCTCTCCGCTGAAATTTCCTCCTGCTTGGCCATTATTTCGGGTTCCTGCGAAACATCAGCCTTGCTTTTCGGCTACGAAGCACAGTTGTCATCTTAAACGATTGGATCCTTCCAAGAGGGAGCCCTGCCCACCTGAAAGTAGCCATATATACAACAACCTGCCTGTTATAAAACGCTAAAGTGTAAAAACATTTACTTAGCCTACAGGCGCCCCTCCTAAAGCTCTGCAGAGGTTGCTTTTTATTTGGTTTTGTTTATTAAACGTTCTTCTACCTCCGTGTCTCCCGGCCTCCGTGCTAAATTCTGGCTGATAATGAATCTGTCTGTACATTCTTTGTCCCGTTCCCTGCGTCTGTTTTCCTCTATGCGAATGATAAATTGACATTTCAGGCCATCATCTTGTACCACATCCACGGCTTCTACAAGGAGTTGAAGGAGAACCCGGCCGTCGCGAACGTTGTCTTATTCTTCAATCCGCTGGGCGCGCTGGGACAGCCCGTCATTTTCGTCAACATGAAGGCACCGGCGGCGGCGGCGACGACGACGACGACAACGCAGTAGAAAGCGCAATTCGTATAGCAATTTGTGACAGATTTTTTGATACATAAACAATATATCTTAGTATGTGTGACTAAGAGTTGATTGTTTCCCAAATTTGTCGTTTTTTGTGCCATGTTGCATCGGGCACGGCAAGTAGGCCACTACGCTAAAGTAAATGCCAGGCGCTACTATATATCAGGTTTAGCACATACCGTACAGTCTTACCAGCGCTGACGTGTATCGGTATCCTGTGACAATAAACACGAGAGTATATGCTTAATCTAGTTCCACACAGTTTCTACTGGGTGGAAGACCTTTTCAATTGTGTTCTATTGACTTATTGGAACACTCGTTCTCGAACAATGGTCGCGAACGAACGTTGACGAGCGTCGCTTCTTCTACCAGTCGAGCTTCGGGCAACTGTTAGATCTATATCACTCTTACTATCGTTTTACACAACTTTCACTAGGTGGAGTATCTTTATCTCTTTCTATACATATAGGTTCCGCCAACTAAGCGGAACATTTTTTTCAAATGTGCAGCTTATACAAAGTGAAACTTAAACGAAATTAACGGTGCAACAACGAAGCTGGTGACATCTCGGAACACTGTGGCCAACCATGCCGCGCAGTAGAAACGTTATTGTAGTAATCTCCACAGTATAGCGGATACTTTTGCATATGTTAAAGCGATAGCCTTCTTTGGCTATCCCCTCCACCCAGTTTGCAATCTGCAGGTTTATGGCCGTTTATGGCGAGCATAGGATACTCGAAGCCATTACTTCCCATTAGAAACAAATAAATAAACATGTCATGGTCGGGGCTTTGAACCGTGGCTCCCTATAGCATGGAAGCTTGCTCGCGAGGCTCTATCCATTTAACCACAGATGCTTTATTTTTCAGAGGTGCCTTCACGTAAAGATATTCCTATCTGTTGCTATTATAATGCTGCGCAAGCCATCCACGATTGGTCAAACATTTTTCGGACCACCCCCACTTCACCTGATGGTCATGCGACGTCACGAAAATATCGAAAAGACCATATCTGAAATGACGTCTACACATTGATTATGCATGAATAGGCTCGAGAAAGGGGAAAAAATCATTTCCTATTCTACACCTTGCTCGCGAAGTGCCCGCCGCTTTGGCTCAAATTTTTTTTAGGGCTGCGTACACTTCCCCTTTCTGTCACGCGACGTCACAAAACAACGAAAACTCGACAAGTCAAAGAGACGCGTGTGCCACTAAAGATGCATTAATATGCCGAACAAAAGTTACTTTTTCTTTTTCATGACAGCGGTGGGCGGAGACTGCCTCATTACGAAACGAATAAAATATGACTACCAACCAGTCGCTCTGGCATTGACTACTCACAGTTGTGGGGAAAATGTATTTCTCTGCATATATTGCAATTATTTGGGTGGTGGTATAACGCTGGCGAGCCGTTTTCGCACGCATACGACATCGCTCTGTCAACTCTTCTGCGCATAGGATTCGTTTTAGCGTCATTTTAAACCTTCCAGGCGTCACGCCACCGCGATTTTCGACCAGCCACTGTAAACTATGGAAAGGGTAGCAGACTAATCGCAGCTACCGGCGCCACCCTCCTCATCCGTTTATTTACTTTCACTGCGCTCACTTGGACCCATTGCAACCCTCTCCCCTTGTGCGTGCTCTTCACCTGTCGTCAGCCAATTATATAAGAAAAACCTTTAAAGGTATAGGCAGCAGCATCTGCTTCAAAAGCAAACAAGAGTGGTCTCCCATGAACGAGGATAGCGTTTGATGGGCTGTTGACAACAACTAAAAAACAAAAGTTACTGACTATTAGGACCCTCGCTAATGCAAAATATGAGCGCTTCTGCTTAGGTGTTTTGAATTCGCCATATAACGAGGCAAAGAATTTCAATCTGAACGGCGGGATGGTCTCGGCGGCGGCGCTGAGCCTCTGCTCGGGCAGCTCATTTAGCAGCAGCGGCAGACGAAGTACTTCCACTGGTTGCGTCGCTCATTGTGCAGAATGAATGCGCGAACACGGAACCGCGGTGCTCCCGCATCCTCTAGCGGCGGCGGCGGCGAAGTAGCGCATGCGCAGGCGCTCCGAAGCCCCGGCCAGCGCTTTTGTTTCCGCGCTCGCCGCAAGCCTGGTCGCCACCGGCAGTCCGCCTTTCTCCTCACACTTTGGCCACATTCTCCTCCGCTTTTCTCCTCATGCTTCCGCTGCACCCTCGTCCTCGTGGTCTTTCATCCCTGCTGCGCTCGTTCGCTCCGTTACGAGGGACGCCGACACCGACGCTCAACGCAAGAATGGGCGCCTAAGAGCTGTGCTTTAAAAACATTTCACGAAAGGGTCTATATAACGCATTCGCATTCCCACAGGTAAGCTGTCGTGTCTCTGCCGAAGTTTCGTACACAGTACCGTTGTAAATACCATAGGGTTTCCTACAGATATACTAGAGGGAACTCTGGCGCTACAGTCGTTGTCCTACCAATGAAATGAGGGAAGTACATGCATGGATTTGTCTTACCTTTGTGCTTTTGGATTCAGACGTTCTTGTGGTTTTGTAATTACGCTACATAAATCTCACTGTTGTACATTTCAGAGCAATCTATACTTTTCGAAGTGCAGGAGACGCCGCGAACACGCACAATCTCTACTAATTGCAACGATTGAGCTTGTTGAGGTGGCCAAATCGAAACGCGCCAAGCGTCTCAAGGCGTTTGATGCCCGCGATAAATTCATGATGGCGTTTCAGATCTCTTGTCGACACATGCGTTCGTGGCTTGGACTTCCACTTCAGCCACCGAGGTGAGCGGAAGCGGAATGTCGGGCTCTTCACGAGCGGCTTCAGCGACCCGTTTGGGCTGCGGTATCAGGTAGACGGAAAAATCAGGCCAGGACTACCGATTTCACCAACGCTGCCATATGGCATCGCGGCGATGCACTCTCCCGTCACGCAATGCGTCACCCGCTACTTCGGCAGCTGCTGGTGTCCGCTTTCGACCGCTTTGCTCCGTCGAGGCGCGCTTGTGCCCGGCCTCCCGGCTCAATTGGTGCGATTGTATTGAAGAGGCCGGATGCGGCGAGAAAAATCTGACAATATTCTACTAAAGCCTAAGCATTATTTTCCACCGGAAAGATCATGGGTAGACGCGCATAAGCTAGGAAAAGCAACTAAGCAAAGCTAAGCAAAAGCGTATTTACAACCGAGCCATACAATGCTTACGCATTAGTAGACAATTCTCAGAATTTCTGTAGCGTTTTTGTTCATCATATTGCCACTCGGTTCGTAGCCTACCTCCTGCAGTGGGTTTGTGTTATTCTGCAAAACATGACCACCATCATCATCATCATCATCATCACCACCACCACCAATATCCGCGCACTGAGGACTCTCACCCCAAGGTCTCCACTGGGTTGCTCTCAAGTTTCCGTGTTTTCTATATTTACTTGCGAAGCGATCGTTTGACAATAGCTCGCAGACTCTTTTGATCCACAAGCATGGATCGTGTTCATGATAGATCGTAGTCATGATGATCGTGATCATAATGATGATGATGATTATTATCTGAAGTGCGGCTACGCATACCCTCAAAAGTCGATTGGGCAAGAATAGGGTGGCGTATAAGCAATATGTGCAATACTGGGATAAGTCCTCAGCGAACGAAATAAATGGAGAAAAATAAAAGAGCTGTTTAAGAGATGTGTCACTAAAAATCTTTCTCGTGAGCCATACGGCACACGCATCTAAACTTTAATGCATTTCTAATGCGACTCCACCTACACTTCCCTCACAAGCATGGCCCCACGCTCGACGCAGTATGCTTCGACACTCGAACAGATTATCCGATCCTTTGTCTACACAAACAGCAAGGGCTGTTGTATCAGCACGAGCAATTGCACGGAGTGGATCGAGTCGTCGTCGTCGTCTTTTATTTCTTGTCGTTTGTGAGGTTGACGCTTACTTGCACAATCCCTGCGAAGTGATTTTAGAGCGTAGCCCCGTTCCTGTGTTGAGCGTCGACGTCTTTCGGCGTAACCGCGAGAACGCGCGCGTTCGTCGTCGTCTTCTTCCACAGCTGGCTCCCTGACGGCACTGGCCCACTGCCAGTGAGCACGGTAATTTCGTTCTCAAATTCTTTGACTCAATATATCGCGAAATTAAAACACCACACTTCGCTCCGTTGTAAATGGGGCGAAGTGTGGTGCCACTGCCTCGCTAATCGGAACATCGCGGGAGGAAGCGCATGGGTGACGCGTGGGCGCGATTCACAACAGCCGCCGCAGACAACCTCCGCTCATGCAGCGCTTTGAGTCCATACAGACGATTCGCGCTACTCCGGCGTCATCTCGTAGCCATAGTCGCCGCAAAGCTTCTCGTGCGCGGCGCTACGCGTTTCTTCTCGCGCTTTGGCCATACCTTCCTCCTCGGCTTTCCTCCTCGCGCTTTATTCGCTTTCACCGCTTTTTTTTTTCATCCGCCGCTGCACTCTGCGTTTGCTCTCATCTGTCGCTCTGCTTGTTACCTCGGTTACGATGTAGGACGCCGACGCCTACGCTCGCCGCAGGAACGGACGTCTAAGAGCTGCGCTCTATTATTAGTTAACAGATCAGATAACGCTGATCACACTTTCTGAAATGCTACACTACAGGGTTATGCACAACAATGCACAACAGTGGTCGGATGACGCTGGGGTACCACAGGTGGTTACTAAGGACTTACGGCATCTTTCAGCAGCTGAGAAAGGATTACTGTAAGAAGTCATGCAACAAGTTGAATGTATAATGATTACAGCAAGGTGCTACGCTATGCGGAATAATTATTCGTCAATTTGTGGCACAGTCCAGCCTGCAGAACGCATGTTCCACGAAAGCGTGTGATTGAACACGGGAAGTTCAGAGATGGACCACCTTCAGCAAAAAATTTTTACACGTAACAGGCGGGAAGAAAACACAGAAAAAAAAGTTACGACCACCGTAGTGCTCGACGCAAAGGTCAATGGTGGTCAATCCGAAAGCCACTTCGTTAATTGGGGTGTTTGGAACCGAGCGTCCCAATTGTACGGTCCAACCTACTAAAGGCGCACCCGCGGCGCACTTTTTGGACGAGCGGCCACGGATTGTGGGCTGAAGACTTCCAAAGGCAAGCGCGACCCGAAGAAATGAACCATGGAGCCGTAGCCTGCGCTGCTGGTGGCCGAACCGGACGCGTGGCCAGCGAGCATCGTGACAATAGAAGAAGAAGCCTTGGTGGCGCGATGCGGCGCATGCCCGCATGTTGCCCGTGGCTCGGGCTGAAACAATGGAACCGCCTGCAGCTGCCACCAGGTTTTTCGAACACAACGTGGTGGGCTTTCGGATGGTCGGTGTCTGCGTGGCCTGCTGCCTCCCCCATCTGCGGCCGCCGCAAAAGTCCTGAAGAACCATGAGCAGCGGAGCCAGGGAGCTGCCCGCGCGCAGCGTCTCCTCGGCACAGTGCCTCATTCGTGAGGGCTACACCGTCGGAAGGACCATTGGCGAGGGCTCCTACTGCCGGGTCAAGTAAGCCTCTCTCACGCGCCGGTGCCGCCGGGCTCGGGGAGGTGCCGCGCCCGGTGCGGGCCAGCCGGCACCGCCCGGCCGCTGCCTGGCGGACCTTCCCAAATAGAAAGCGTTCCTTTCGTGACAGTTCCATTAAATATTACGAGCCAATTTTTCAGATAATTTTGCTTTTTTGTCCCGAATTAGCCGTTAAGACCGCGAGGCTTCGTCTTTGACTCTGGTAGTCTTGGGCGCCGCGTCCGCCGATATCGTAGACCGCAGAATCGGCCCTGTTTCTTGCGATCTCTTTTGAGAGAAAGCGCTTAAGCCTGCAGTTTTCCGACTTCGTTTTTGCCCTGGTCACCGTCATATTACCGGTCGCTTTGCCCTGACGATTGTTCCAGCCGCAGGAGCAGTATAGCTCGCGTGCCCTGGGTACTTAGGCAGAGACGTTAGTTCAGCAGGGCTCAAATTGCAAGCTGGAAACCGAGTGAATTACGGCTAGGTGTGTACGACGCTTTGGAGCACCCCGTATATAGAGACACAGATTTAAAAAAAAAGGAAAAAGAAAATCGCCGACGATTACTGTACTCCCTAATCCGAAATTTGAGCGCACCTCTATATGTTTTTATTTCACGATATATTGATTGGCGCGGACAATCTGTCTCTTGCTGCACCTTTCAAACGGAGCGACCTGTGGCGCGCCTGCCTCGCTAATGTGGAGAACGCAAGAGGCAGCGCGTGGATGACGCGTGGGCGAGATTCACAGCAGCCGCTGCAGAAGACCTCCCAGACGACGCGCGCTACTCTGGGGCCATCTCGTAGCCGTCGTCGCCACACTACGCTTTTCTTCACACGCTTCCGCCATACCCTCCTCCTCCGCTTTCCTTCTCGCGTCTCTCACCCGCTGCGCTCCGCGTTCGCTCTTTCATCCTTCACTGCGCTCGTCCGCTCGGTGACACCGACGCCGGCGCTCGCCGATGGAACGGGCACCTAAGAGCTGCGCTAAAGAAAAATGAAGAAACATTGACGATCAGAAAATGTTTCATGTGCTTCTAGATGCCGTTCCATGCACGAAGCAGCGTAAATTGTTATGGCAGAAAATTGTACAAGTAACTGGTGTGGCTGAAATGACGCGCTGCGTTATTACATGCATGGCCAGTGAGGTTCTCCCAACAGCCGTAGTTGCAGTTGTGGTGACCTCGACGCGTTTAGAGATGTAAACTTTGGTGTTGTCGGCTAACAGTTTTGGCACTATGCCAATTCATGCTCGGGCGCACTGTGTAGCTTCGAGCACAACATAGTCATCAGACCTTTTCGTCATTCGCGTAATCTCGAATGCCCACAGCATCGTACTTTTTAGTTGTTTGAAAGGCCTAGCTTAGGTTTTGTTCGGCAAAGTTCAATGCGATCGATAAACATCGTTCTGCGCGAACATTGCGGCGGAACACTGGAACATTTAAATGATATACCACATTCTATTTATTTTTTATTCTTTGTGAAATTGAGTCGGCCGGTCACTAAGGTCCCTCGTTGATAGGTTGTGGTGCTCTGTTTTCGACTTCCTCGTTAAACGCTCATTAGCGAAATTTCCACCGACTACGCTAGCAGCCTGCCGACACGTGCAGGCAATTACCGGCAGCCTGAAAAAATTGTTCCCGACGCCGTATTCGGAACGTCTGCGACTTCGCGCTCGCAGTTCATTCGTGATTTTTAATACACTCTCACTGGTGGTTGGTGTATGCAAACTAATTCTCGTTTGCAGAGCAATTGACATGCCCATGCTTTGCTATGCCTTCCAGTTTCTCTACCCCTTGAAATCAAATTGTAAGTTTTAAAGAAGATTGGCTCTACAAGAAAGAGGGCGCCTTAGCTTTTTTTTTTTTTAAATGGCGCATGTAAATTTCATACAACATGTTTAACCGCAGCGTTAGTTTCGCCAACGGCGTTAGCCTTTAGAGTGACGAGGACTGTATGTACCATCATTCATGGAAAAAAACACAGTCCGAACATCCACGTAATAAAGATATATGTGAATGCATGTTAGTTCTACAAGTGTACAATCTGGTGCATATCAATCGTGAAGGAGTAGGAATCTGACAGCGTAAGCATGCCATGACGCTGGTTTCAGGCATTGGAGCAAAGCCTCTGTCCACCTAAGGCCTTCAGTATAGTATAAGCTCGTGCGCATCCAAACATCGAATTAAATGTCCTCGCCGTGCGGTGATGGCACAGCTGCACTCGTGACTAAGTGTTCAGTAACTTATACAGCTGGGATGAAAGATATCAAGAAACGTAATGGCGCACGTAAATTTCGTACAACAGGTTTAACCGCAGCGTTAGTTTCGCCAACGGCGTTAGCCTTTAGAGTGACGAGGACTGTATGTACCATCATTCATGGAAAAGAGCACAGCCCAAACATCCAACGTAATAAAAATATATGTGAATGCATGTTAGTTCGGCAAGTGTACAATCTTATGAAAGGCAATCGTGAACGAGTAGGAATCTGACAGCGCAAGTATGCCATGACGCTGGTTTCAGGCATTGGAGCAAAGCCTCTGTCCACCTAAGGCCTTCAGTGTAGTATAAACTCGCAGGCATCCAAACATCGAATGAAATGTCCTTGCCGTGCGGAGATGGCACAGCTGCATTCGTGACTAAGTGTTCAGTCACGTATACAGCTGTGATGAAAGATATCAAGAAACCTACTCCCCCCCTCTCCCCAACCCCCTCTCCTATCCATACCTCGCTACAGAAATAGCACCCGAAGAACGTTGCCGTGAAAGCGCATAACGAAGTCAATATGTTTCTAAAAGACGGAACGCAGCACCATTTTACGGCTCTGCCAGATTCAAACGTGGCGGCGGCGTCGATTGTACGCAGAGAGATATCGAAGGGCCAGGAGCGGTACGCGGTCAAAATCATCGCAAAGAACCAGACATCGTCGGACTTCGTGAACCGGTTCCTCCCACGCGAGTTGGACATCTTGCCGCGCATCGAGCACCCAAACATCGTCAAGGTCTACCGCATCCTGCAGGCGCGAGAGAAGGTCTTCATCATCATGGAGCTGGCCGAGCATGGCGACCTGCTGGACCACATCCGGGTGAGCAGCAGCAGTGGTGATTACTCCCTTCGTCGTGGCCAGCGACTAGTTTAGCGTAGATCATACACTGCCGTCTGGCCCTCGCCAAAGAACTATACTTAAGTGCCTGCTATACGGCGTCAGCCCAAGAAGCACGACCATGTCCCGAAATATTTCCTCGACGGAGACGACATTAAAGGTTAGCCTTGGCAAGAGAAGGGAGCGTGAGTGCTATCAGTGGGTGCTATATAGTGTCAGCGGGAGCTCTCACTGCATAAAAAACCACAACGCATGTGTTGATCGAAGAGGCTGTAATCATTCTGCGACGTAACAGAATTAACAGTGTATAGCTAGCTTCCGCTATAGGAATACTGATTCTCGGGTCAGACGGGAGTGCCTTTGTAGAACCATATACTGCATTGCATTGAAAGCTTCTTCCTTTTTTAATATCCCCAAAGGCTAAGAGCCCACTCAAGCCCTATATATATAGGGTGCATTAGGGAAGCGTCAAAGCGCCGGTTTCTTGCTCGCAAATCTCATTGATGCCGAGAAATGTACATCAGCGTATTCCTGCAAGTAAAGATTGCTTCGCCTAAGTACACGTGATTCTAGTGGTCTTCCAAAACTCAGTGACAGCAACGCCAGCAACGCGAGCATGTGCCGCATGTGAGCATGCCGCATGCATGCTCTGTGGAAGACGCAACAGCAGACTCGGCTGGAAGTCTTCACCGCAGTGTGCGTAGTACTGAATAACGCTCACTCCGTTCGCATTCTACGCAGAACCACGGCCGCATCAGCGAGGACAGGGCGCGTCGATACTTCGGCCAGCTGGCCAGCGCGCTCAACTACCTGCACGGCAAGAACATTGCGCATCGGGATCTCAAGTGCGAGAACGTCCTCCTCAAGGACGAGAACACGGTCAAGCTGACCGACTTCGGATTCAGCCGCTTCTGCCGTGAGTGCAAGGCATAGCTTGCCGACTCCCTCGCCATGAACGGGTTCTTTCTATAACCATGGGGCGAAGATGTATATGATTGAATGCGTAACTTATTAATAGTATTTCACTTGTTACCGTCATGCCCACAGCGGGGTTCTAGCATGTCACTTGTAGGCTCACGGTGTCAGTTTGTTCTCAAGGTTTTTTTCAGCTTTCGAGCTTGTGAGACAATACTGCTTTCGCAAGCTGCCCGAGCTTGACAACAAGAAACGTAATCAAAGACGTAGCACCACTGTCCATGAATAACGTCGGGCAACGCGCCACCAAGAATCCGTCACAGGGGTTCTGTCAATCTGCTCATGAAGTTTGTCGTGCTGCAGCATAGAATAAGGTTGCCCTCCGTAGAAGTAAGATCTTGATGAGGGCTAGTTGGTTCATACTTAGAACTGAGGTGAAACAGCGCGAAAAAGACGGACACAAGGAAACAAATACCACAGACAAGCGCTGTAAATACCACAGACAGCGCTTGTCTGTGGTATTTGCTTCCTTATGTCCTCGTCTTTTTCGCGCTGTTTCACCTCAGTTCTAAGTCCTCCGTAGGCTCGTTAAGACAAACGTGGGGACGGCGGGTCGAGCATGGTATAAAGCATCCGCTTTCCAGTCAACGACCTTGTGCGCACGACAAAGCGCCCCCCATGTATATTGCTGAGCGAGTCGGGCTGCTCCCGCCTGCAACCCGTGCATGCGTGTCGACTCGTCACTACGCTCATCCCTAACCCGTTTTTCGCCTGGTTCTTGCGAAACAGCTCATATATATTTTCCTTTACAAGATACTTCGCGTCGACCACAGATTTGCTCACCTCCCACGCCTCCGCACGTTCGCCTCGCGCATGCGCAGATGACCCCAGCGGCAAGCGCGTGCTGAGCTCGACGTACTGCGGCAGCGCGGCGTACGCGTCGCCCGAGGTGCTGCAGGGCATACCGTACAACCCCAAGATGTACGACGTCTGGTCGCTGGGCTGCATCCTGTTCATCATGGTGACCGGCACGATGCCCTTCGACGACACCAACATCAAGACCCAGATCCGACTGCAGATGCACCGCGACGTGCGCTTCCCGCCCAACTACTCCATCAGCTCCTCCTGCAAGAGCCTCATCCGGCACATGCTCGAGCCGGACATTGTGAAGCGCGCCACGCTCAAGCAGGTGCTGCGACACCAGTGGCTCGAGGAAGGCGTCGCCGTGGCCTCGTGAAGCGCCCGGTCCGGGGCGCTGTGACCCCCGGCGAGCAAGCAGAGCACGCACCCCCCCGCCCCCGCTGAACTCGCCTTCCGTTCGCTCGCTCTTGTGCCTCGCGTTGCAGAGAGAGACAATCAGGCGACTCAAAAGTGTGCGTGCCACGCGCCATTAGGACGCTCGACCGCTGGCGCGGAAGGCGCCGGCGATGCTAAATTCCCGCCCGCCATCGCAGACGCCGACAAGTACCACCCAATAAAGCCCATACCACGTTAAAAAAACACACACAAGCGGGTTCTCTGGTTTCTCTGCTTAAATCTAGGAGGCGACATGCTAAGATTCCGAGCTATAGCTGTGCCGCCTTGCAAGCTAGTTTACGACTACGTATAGAAAACGTATCTGTAGAAAAATATCGCTATGGGATAGCAAATGTGAAGTAACGTAACGCGGCGGTAAGAAATGAAAAAAGAAGAAAATAACTCGCTACCCACGCGGCTTCTACATAGCTCACATTAATGAGTGACTGACACGGTTCAACAATTTGGCACGGTCGATCAGCACTGTCATGATTGATCGATTCGACCGTCGGAGGAGTGGCCTAGCTTGAATGGCTTCGCACAAGCAAACCGCTTTTCCACGGGTAAGACTGCGGTCTGCGAAATAGCTCTTGTGCAAGTGACAGCGTTGTCATAACAGAATGATTCAGTAGCATATGCCAATTTATGGCATATGTCAATTTTATCTGAATGTTCATTCAGCGAATTCCCAAAGCAACAAGATGGCTATCGGGACTGTTCTTTCCCAGGCACCAAAAGCTCGGTACATCAGCGTTTTGTATTCTGCCTCCATGAGAATGCGGTCGTAGCGGCCTGGGACTGAACCCGAGACCTTGTGCTAGGCGGTAGAGCGCCGTTCATATCTACGATCTTAAAGGGACAGACATTCGTTCCACACGCGGATCGAGATAGCTCCGCTGATGGAAAAATCGTCGCTCTTATTGACCGAAACGAGCGCCGTTTTCCTCATTGAACGACGGTCTATAACTTTAATTCTTCACAAATTGCGCAAAATGACTTTTGGCGCCCGCACGCCTGTAAAAGCATGACGAAAGATAGGATGCCCTATCACGTGACCTTCTCTTAGTATGTGCGACTCCTCGAACTCTCTTAAAATATCGAAATCGCTAAAAGCATAACAGAAGGTAGGATGCCCTATCACGTGACCTTCTCTTAGTATACGTGGCTCCTCTACCTTTCTTTTTAAATATTGTAATTCAATACGTTCTCTTTCTGTTATAAGGTCTTTCTGCAACTTGCAATGCGCAGCTAAATCTGCGCTTGTTGCGAGTAAAAAAGCGACGGCATGGCCTCCGAGATCCGGCGGCGCCTGCTGCAGCCCGTTCCCAGAGCCCATAGTGGTGCTGTGAGAACATGCACCCACGGTCAAAAAAAAAAAAAAAAGGAACCACATTGTCACTATAGCTAGCACTAGGATTTGCAGCAGCCAGAGAAACTTATTACAGCAACATCGTGTTTTGGGACGGAGGCTAAAAAAGTAAAAAAATGCGGATGGAACGTTAATGAAAGTTTGCATGCACCCCTGCGAAAGTCGCCCATCGTTTTGCTTACCCGATTTGCGAGGCGGGCTGTAGGCGTCGCTCTCACTTCTCAGTGTTGCTGGCGTCGGGCCTATATTTTTTTAATTGCTCGAGTTGAAAAGTGCGGCTTACTTGCAACATATGTTTACGCGCTTCTGGAAGTGCCCGCTGCGGGCGTAAACGCAGCCGAGGATGAGAGCTTGGTTGCCCCATAAAAAACTGGGTCCGTGAAAATCGGTTGTCAGTACCCTTATAAGCACGGCGCTTACGGGGCCTGGTTTTTTTTCCACGTGTGGTGCCGCGATGCCGAACTGGGCGCGTATTTACACTGCCGAAGCGGCACGTCGCCACTCGCTGATATTCAGTTGCAGATCCACGAAACGCTGGCCAATTGCGGTATCAACGAAGACTGCGCACAAAAAAGGCACGCTGCCTCTTCGTACTATATTTCCAGCTTGCTTTAGTCCAGGGAAAAAAAAAAAATCTGTGGCGATTTAGCGGGAAATGCGCGAGAAGTGCGTTATCATTACGTCGCATCTCTTTTTAGGCCTCGGATCTATAACGAACTACATACCGACACATTGCAAAGTGTTGTTCGGTAGCTCACCCGACACACGTCCTGCCACTGCAACGGAGCGTGGTCAGTAGAAGACCACCGTCATTCTCTCTCATATTATATATATATATATATATATATATATATATATATATATATATATATATATATATATATATATATATATAATGAGAAGCCTCCCACACACAAGGACAACACTGGGAGCATATGCGAGTTTATCGACTACAGTTGCCTTCACCCAAAAAGCAAGTACTCGTGACGCCTGCGGCAGAAAGGATGTCACACATCCGCCGCCAAGGTTTGTAAGTGGTGGCACTGGCTAACACTCCCAAGATTAGTTCCAGTAGCAAAACAAACACCCAAGAAAACAGATGGGAGAATGGCGCCGCGGTAGCTCGCTTGGTTAGAGCACTGTAATGCGTAATGCGGAGGCGTGGGATCGTTCCCCACCTGCGGCAAGTTGTTCTTTCATCCACTTTCATTGCCATTAATTTAGCGTGTATTTAATTCAATTAGTAAGTACAAGTAATTGTAAGTAAGTGTCTGTTTGCTGGCTTCTCATGATATGATTAATAAAGATCGGGCACCTCGGTTAACCCCCTTTCTTCTCGTTCACGTACATATATACACACATACCTTTCTTTTTTTAATTTTGACACCCTTAATGCTAACACAATAAAAACACCAGTGGGCATAAACAGAAGCCTGTGTGGAGCAATTGTTTTGACAAGGAGACTTGTGCAACCTCTGTCACGCATGTGAAACGGTTGCACTGTATTTCTGCTAATCTAGTTACATTCCTGCTATGACTTATCTACTTGGAAAGTGGCTACTAGCATGATAACAAGCCCACCAGACAAAAGGAATATCACAAAAATCAAGACCTCCACTTTATTAAAAAACGACAAACACGGCAACACTCATACACGAGTTAAATAAATCGTCACTGCTCTTGTGGTTGTTTGAAGGCGATCTTGAAAACTATATACATAGGGTTGGTGACATCCACTACTAAGAGTTCTTGGCCGTCAACAAATCCAAGTTCTGCAAGCAGACATGAGAAAAAACATTACATTTGCGAGAAAGTTCTACATGATGAAAATAGCTTGCCGTACATGACACACTGTGCTTAACTGCTCGAGGTCTTGGCACTAATTTATTTTGGTGACTGCCCAAGCGCCATAAATTGAGACTTAATTCATGCAGAGCACGTCTTTTCTCTCTCTCTCTTTCTCAATGGACGTGCATGAAAAAATTATATACGTGCTCTTTTCTCCTTCCACCTCTTATAACGCTGCACCGCGCGCACCAGTGCATAACGTGGTGCACGCTTCACAGGGGAATATCGGAGCCAACACGCGACAGCCTGCAGAGTTGTGTTCGGAAACTACCACCCCATGATCTCTAAAATATGCTTACACTCTTCATTCACTTCAGAATGACAGCTCTCCAACTTCCCCACTCCCGCCTTCTTCCCTAGGAACACATAAACCCGAACAGGGACGAACCGCCTGTTACGCATAAGCATACATGAAAGTGCGACATGAAATCGCCCCGTAGCCGGTTTTCAAGCATGGAGCACAGCCCCAAGTGCATGTTCTGGAGGTTAAGTTACGCCGCCGGTACAAATACACCTGAATCTGGGGAATAAAATTTACGCATTGAAGTAGTTTCAGAACTATTCGCGTTTGTGTTGATCACGTGTCCATTTCATATCTGTCCTGTTATAATACGTTATTATACGTTACTGCGCTAATAAATCATTCAACGACGATTTCAGGGCTTGTTTGTCGTTCTATCTTTCCCGTACATTTTTCCCGTACAAAAAGTTGACGCTGCCGATTTCTCCACCGTAATGAATTCCAGACAATTTCACGCAGAAAGCCGATATTGCGGAAGACAGCGCCGCTGTTACGCCTTTAGCAGTCGCCCGCTAGTGACGAGCTGTTTGCACCTCACAATCGCGCGAGCATGAAGCGAGCGTCCTTATCAAGCCGCGATCTCGATGAAACTCTAAGCAGTGGGCTCGCATGCTACAAGTTCACTGTATACCCTCGTATTGATGCAGCCCACGGTCTTAAAAATTAGAGCTTTACGAGCCAAAACCACGATCTCATTATGAGGCACGCCGCAGTGGGGGAGACTCCGGAAATTTGGACCACATGGGGTTCTTTAACATGCACATAAATCTAAGTACACGGGTTCTTCTCGCATTTCGCTCGCATCGAAATGCGGTCGCCGCTGGCGGGGATTCGATCCCGCGGCCTCGTGATTAGTACCTCCACACCATAGCCACTAAGCAGCCACGGCGGATTTGCTCGCGGACTGACCGCGCCCCGTCAAAAGCGCCAAACGTATTTCTCAAAAATCACGATTCATACAATGTAACTACACTGATGCACCACTGACTACGTTTACATGAACCCGTCGAGATCCACTGCAAAGCGCGGCGGATGTAACGTGCCATTTTCCTTCCCTCGTTCATGGGTCAAATTGGCGGTGTCCAAACCATGGCGGCCATGACGTATTTACGGCGCTCCTGCCCGTAGCAAAAGCATAGCCTTTAAAATCGGTGTCTATTTCTTAGAGGGTGCCGTCGCTAGGCGGGGATTTTGACACCACGGTTGGGGCGCTGGTTGTGCTCTCTCTCTCTCTCTCTCTCTCTCTCTCTCTCTCTCTCTCTCTCTCTCTCTCTCTCTCTCTCTCTCTCTCTCTCTCTCTCTCTCGCATGACCCTGGTCAGCGCGGCGCAAACTGCGAAGCCGCTCTCGGCCTCTGCGTGAAAATGGGCGGTACATAGTTGCCCCATAAGCGCCAGTCCGAGGAGGTTTCTCCGAGAGTGACGTCAGGGCCTGTACTCCAAGAGATTGTGCAAGCCGGCGCAACCACATGGTGCGCGCGCGCGAACATTTGTTGACGCCGTTAATCGGAAGTCGCCGTGGCCGCAGAATTCTTTTTTTTTTTTTTCACTTTTTGGCGATGCCACCGACGCACACAAAAATATGTAAACCTTTGGGTAGCGACCTTTCTCTGGTATTTCCACAGTCGAGATTTCGAGATATTCGGAGTCCGGCGTGAAAACCTTGCGAGATAAGGGGGCGAAAAATACACGGAGCTGACACAGCGGCGGGACACAAACATCGACACACCCGATATTTCGGGATATCAGACTTCGAGTTAACGAAAGGTTTGCTATATCGTCGGCTGTGAACTTTTTTTGTCGCACCATTCGTAGTGCTTTCTTTTGCAACTGATGCGAGGCAACGTAAATCGTTGCCACACGTATATTGAATTATACGGTAAAAGAGAAATAGTGGACCTTAATTCATCCCACAAGACTACCAGATTAGGATTTCTAGTTTCATGTATAAACTCACCTGTATTTGCATAGGTTTTCAACCGATCACTCGGACATTCTCAATTAATTAGAAAGCATCACATCACCGCCGCTGGCCCCACAGACAATGTATAACTACGATCGAAATTTCGGACGCGTTGATCCTTACTGCGTTCAATAATTCAGACTCCATATGCATAGTCGCATGCTAATTAAAGCTGCCGATTTGTGCAAAGCTAGCAGTACTTAGGTTTAACTGATAAGCCGCCAGAGCATGTTCGTCGGCCATGTCGACGGTGCCTCCTTGAAACCAAAACTACAGAAGCCTAGTTGATCCAGTAGTCAACTGCGCCAAATCTCAAGTCAATCCAGGAAGTTGTAAAGGCTGCATTTGCGGATTGTTGTGCGAGTTCCACACGCCCAGCATTAGTTCAATTACGTGTTAAGTGGCGACATGGTCTCGGACGACTTCTTCAAGTAGCTTTAAGTGGTGCCAACGCTCTGTCTGCACCGGCAAGGGTGGCGTTTAATGAGCCCTGAAAGACGTTCTGAAGATACATAGTAAAAAAATGTTGATCTGTTAATGAGGCTCCAGTGAACATGTGAGTCAAATATTATTGCACTGCGTGCAGCGGAGAATTGACAATCTCATGCCAAAAGAAGCGAAAAAGTGCTCCTTCACAATGTCGTCACGCAGCATCGTCAAAAGCAGCTGGACCCACCAACAGCTACTGGTCGATTTCATGACTACTGAGAATCTTATCAGTAATGCAATTATTGCTCATTTGAGTTAAATAGAAGAAAAATACATGTCTGCAGTCTCAATAAGACAAAGACAATTTCATCTTTGCACTGCCGGTCTACACAGGACAGTTGCGTGTTGCTGCGACTGCTGCATGTGGCCTCTGACATGAGAAGCACAGCGTAGGTAACGCTGTCGCCACGGAGTGCTGCCACGAGCAGTCTCGCTAGCGAGAAGTTCAACCTTCGAGCAGGGCCAGCAGAGAAGTTTTCCCTTGCCCCCCCTTGCCATCTCCCCTGTGTAGCTTCCCGTGCACTAGTTTAAATGCAAGAGCAGGTTGCTAGTCGGTCCGATAACTATGACCAATCTTGCTTGTGCCTGAACGGTTAGACACTTTTTTGCGGCAGGAGATTCGCAAGGCAACTTAGTGTCACCATAATGTCATTCTACAACTTAGGAAAGTATTTCAGGGCCCCTTTAATTAAGTGAGGAACCCATTGGACAATGACTGTTGCGAAGAAACTGAGGATCATTCAGCTATCGTAGCGCGGCCGACTTGTGTTATCATGCTAGGGGAATGAAGATCCGGTGCATGCAGCATAGACTCTACTTTCATCGATCTGTTGCAACAGAATGACAGTGGTGAAGACACAAACTGATTGCTGGAAGATGAGTAACATTACGTATCACATGCGACAGGCAAGCGTATATGCACGCAACAACCGCACTGGCAAACTTGGCCCATATTCTCAGATCGTCACTTCGAAGATATTTTCCCTTTCGCAATATTTCGCACCACTAGCACCAGACGTGTCGACAGCCACCAGTGTTCCTGGCACTTATATAAGACAGTGTTGGCACCGCACAAAGAACAGAATGCCGTTGCTCGAAGACATCATTGCTTCTGGTGCTAGTCCCGCTGAATCTCCCAAAATGACCTATCGCCAAAAGTGATCATACGAGAATATGGCACGCCTTTTTTTTTTTAATCACTTGTGATATAAAGTTAATTACTGGCAAATTTGATATTCCGGACGACCGATTATTAGGACTTTTAGACGCTCCCCAACGAGTCTGAATTATCAGTCGGCAACTGTATTCGCACATTTATGCAATTGGACAAACTTCCAAAATAATAATAATAATAATAATAATAATAATAATAATAATAATAATAATAATAATGAGGATTGAAAAAGGAAGGGCAGAGAGGTGAGCCAGAGCAGAATATTCAGCTCACTACCTTACACTATACAAAGTATAAGAGCCGATAAAAAAGATAAGGGGATAAAGGGGGAGAAAAGAAGCATGGAACACACATGAGCACAGAAATACAAGAAAACTTCCCGAAATGTGCAACAACAAGTATGCAAACATGTTAATAACAGCCTCCTGATGAACAGACCCAGTAGAAAAGAGAACAAGTGAGTGGTGGCTGGAGCGGCAAAATCGCGACAGGTGGCGCTGCTGTTCCCGAGCATGCCAATAGCGAGAATGCCAGGCTCATTCCATGTTTGAAAGCAGGAGTGACTGGCAGAGACCAATCCATCTTAAAGTTCGCATTTCGCAAGCTATCATATGCCTAACTTTTCGGCCAAGCTATGCGTCAACGAGGCTGTGATAAAGAAACTACCATCGCTAATAACGCCCGCAAATAAAAACATTACTGGGCTCACATGCGCAGCCTCTTTGGTGCAAAGTGTGGCCGAAAAGTGAGGCATATGACAGCTTTCGAAATGCGAGATTTAAGGTGGGTCGGTTTCTGACGACCACCCCTGCCATGGAGAATGGAATGTGCTTCGCACTCTCACTATTGCCACCATTTTTATCAGCACTATTGACACCTTGAAGCAAATATTTAGAAAATGGCAGCACTCTACCACAAAACGCATCTCAGCAACTGCACAGAACATGTTAGTTTTAGCGATGCTAAAACTGTACGTGGTCGTCCTGACCACGTACCTAATGTTAACGTATCCCGTCACAACACCGTCGCGTGCTCACAATCATTCCTTCCTAGGACTTCAGTCACCTGGAATAATCTATCTACATCATTAGTAAGCATCAGTGACTCCACTCATTTTAGGAATGCCCTAATCAACATAAAATAATGTATGGTGGCAAATGGAATAATTATGTACTTATTCGTGAACATTGTCTGCTTGCTAAAGTGTACTCTTTCTGTATTTTCATGTTATGTAAGTCTCTGTTTTATTTGTTATGAATGCATTACTAGTTTCTTTATATTGCTTTTGTTCCTTGGAAATTCCTTGAACTTATCCTGTTTTTTACACTTTGAATGTATTCTCGCCCCTCCCCTCTGCAATGTACAATTATGTGCCTTGAGGGTATCACAAATAAATAAATACATAAATAAATAAATAAATAAATAAATAAATAAATGCGTTTTTGTTTTCTTTCCTTACCCTTCAAGGTTTTCTTGAGATTTTCTTTCGTCCGCTTTTCTATGTCGGGAACCGAAGGCATGTACAAGGTTTTGCTGCGTCCATCGACATTTGTAGTCATGCCTGGAGACTTCATCTGACTGCAAGACCAAACAATTTTTGCATTTAAGAAAGGCACGGAAACAGATACACAGTGCTCGGCGATTCAAATGCGATAATCGACTCTCATGGCGGCCGACACTTCTCCCGCCACCGCTGAGTGCTGGAGACACCGAGCTGATGCATTGTGGCATATCACGGATGTGAGGGCTTTTGTGGCGCATTGTGGCTGCATTTGCACCCCCCCCCCTAGCAATCACGCAGTGCTGAACGTTGGCACTACAATCGCCAGCCATCATGTGGGCTGTTTATTGTGTTTGAATCACTGAGCAATGTACACAGTAAGTTAACCATTGAAAAATGTTGATCCATAGGTAGCCAACAATGCCCCACTAAGATGTCCTTTAAATAGGAAACTTTAAAGCTGCGGTAATATGCTAACAGCGTGCTTTCGCATGATTGACTGATGAGGTTTCACATGCCAATGTGACGCACAGAGTACAAGAGATGCCATAGTGGAGGCCTGGCATCCTTTAACATGCACCTAAAGCATGTACATGAGTGTTCTTGCAAACTAATGCCACACTGAGTAGGATCGAACCCACAACCTTGTCATCAGTAGTAGAAGGCTGTAGCCACTCAGCCTCTGTGATGAGTACCACGCCGTTGGTATTAAATGATACACATATACACCCGACTTTCTTAACTTGCGCAGAGGGTAGGGCATATGGCACTGACAGCTCTGAGAGGAAACGACCTCATTTGTTTTGTTTTTCATGATAAAGTCAAACTACCAGTGTTCTTTACAAAAAACAAGGTCAACTGCTTCTGTTCTGTCTATACTGTATAACCTAACCTTGCTCACTCCACACCAAGCTAAATGTATATTTCCACAGGTCATCAACCCCTAAGGTTGCATCACTAGCAGTAGTGCTGAATTCACTTTCAACATCATTTCCACATAGATAGTTGTCAATTTCACAGAACCCTTCTCTCTATTTAAGGGGATGCTAGAAAGAAAATTTATTTGAGCTGTGCCATAAGTAAATTACTGTTCCACAATAACAAAAAATAAAGCCACACATACTATGAGAAGAGGTCTGGTAAGCGAGAAGAGATACAAAAACCAAAAATCAGTGGCAACAGCACCTTAAAAATCCCACACCAGCTTACCATGACTGAACTTGGCAAGTTTCAAGTACTGTTACTGAGCCGCAATGGTCAAAACACAAAAAGCATCACTTCAATATTCATAACGTCACACCGACGTACAACCGATGGTGTTTCGGGGTGAATTTCAAAAAACAAACTTTGACCTTCATTTTCCCTTCTCATTATCAACCAATTGCCACGGTATTAACGAAAATAAGGTCTTGAAAGAATATTTTACCAGCCCAATTTGATTTAGTGTGCCTTTATACAACGTTTTGCTAGTCATCACTCGGACAATAAAAATTTGCATACTGCACACGTTCCTTTTTATATTGTATTTGAATCAAGGCCTTTCTTTTCCAGTTGTGTGTATTATACATTTCATATGCAAGCAAAAAATTTTGCATTTGTCACACATTTTCTTCCCAGTGAATAAGGCCCCCAGTTGCCAAGCCTGTACAAATCTTATGTCCACATCCAGTGATGATGATCATGATAACAACGTCAATGAAGATAACATAACAAATGAGCCCTCAAGATCGACAAAATTAAAGAAACAAGTAGGAGGAAAGTTGCAAATTCATCCTGCTTGCCTAGTGAACACACCTTATTCAGACATCCACAGTGACCTCACAGTGAAACATGCATGATGCATTTCCCAAAACATTTGTAACGAAGTTTACACATTATTAAGCTGCGACTTACTAATCATGGCTGTTGATCAGGTGGTCATAGATTTCTTGCAGCTTGGTCTCTTCAGTAAAGTGAAGTGTGACAGGAACCTGACTGCAGGCGAGACATTTTTCCTGAGTGGAAATCAGAATGTTGGTATGTAAGAACAAGTGGTAACAATTAAAATACTGCCCATGCAAAGAACTTGCAGAAAGAACTGAAGCAGCAAGCATGACATTGACAGTAGCAAACACAATCCTTATACCATTCAAGCTGGACAGATTTGTTGCTAAACAATAAACGAAAAAAGAAAAGAAGAAAACTTGTAACAAATGAGACCAATACAAGAAATGATAAGAGAAAATCTATAACTGATATGGTGCTTTCCATCGGTTAAATGAGCCCTGCTGTTTAGGTATTATTGCAATAAAAAGGAGGAACATGTCCCATAAACCCACTGGTACACACCCAAAGGTGCAAATAAAGATGGCTCCAGAGAAACAGCCATTATTAAAACATTATATTGGATATTCTAAATGTCACCTTACTCCAACTTGCAATCTCAAGGACCTAAGTCGCAACTGTCGTCATTTGAATAAACGGAGACAAACACAGCAGATTTTTTATTGACTTCAGTAAATTAAGAAGTTCACTCACACAGCTGTTTATGCTAGGACATGAAGAAAAATATCTACTCAACATTTCGTTCAGCTTCAAAAGTGTACGTGTAGATGCCATCGGTGTCATTGAAAACCACATAGTTGTTCAGAGGGTTGCAGCAGCTGTGAAGACAACACAACACGGCATCCCATTAGGTCAGCCATATAACGGTACAAATCTGAAATGCTTTATCCCCATTATCTTCATGCAAACAATGTATGCTAATAAAAAATATCTGATATAACAAAGACATTTTTGTGATAGGTATGAATTAGTTATATACTGCCAAGGTTTGACAGCAGTAATGCAGCAGACACCCATTTGTCGCACTGGTTAACTCCACTTTTAATGTCACAATTAACTCTGTGTTCGCATCACTCTGAGTCGCGAGAAACAAACTATAGCAACATGCATGATGGGGCAGACTTTCTGTGACAACATTACCTGGTAGCGATCTTGAAAACTTCATTAACACAGACTGCAGCTATCACTGCGTTGGTTGATGCCACAGCGGGTATAATCCTCTTAACTACACCTGCAATGTCAACGGAGGTTAAGGGAAACAGCATGTAGAACATGAATGTGTCATTGTCTGCACGACAACAAGCAAGAGAACGCTCTTGATACCATATTTGCATGAATCTAATGCACGTCTTTTTGCCGAAAAAAATGGGTCCGAAATTTGCCTGCGCGGCATAGCCAACAGTCTACTGTCAGACACAGTGTCATCGCTACCACGAGAGGCGGCAGACCGCTTTTTCTTGAAGGTTGCTGTAGATCCATTTCGTGCTCAACTGTGATCACTTTCAGAGGTACTGTCACTTCTGAGAGATTTCGCACGGCATGGTACCAGATGCGCAGGTGCATAAGGTCACCAGCATTTCTGGCGCTGCACGAAGCTCGCTATCTGAGCAGAGTGCCAAGAATGCTTTCTACCGCATATCTTGTCAAACCCGATGCTGAGCCATGTAATATCTGATGAAAGTGATAGCAGTAACTCTAAAGGCGATTGCTCAAGAATACCACCTTGTTTTCTTGGTATCTGAGGCTAATAAAGCACGAATGGTAATGATATGGGCCGCTTTCATTATGAAAACTCGCTAAAAAATGTTTGCCTTCTGTGAAAATTGACCACATTTTTTTTTATTATTGCAAACGTAGAGCCATGCTATATTTTTCTTTTATAAATCAGGCGCATATTACATTCAGGTGCATGTTATAATCAGGTGCATGTTACAATCAGATGCACCTTTATTTTCTTACTTTAAGTACGCAAAAATTGGGTGCGCATAAGATTCAGGGGTGCATTAGAATTGTTCAAATATTGGAATCAATACTTTAAATATGGTAGCCAATACTTTTCACTGCTGTGGCCAAACAGTGGTTGCTTCACACTTTTTATTCAATTTTCATAGAGTCATGTAATAGTGGGACTTAAGGGTCCCTCAGAAGGTTTGGACAAATTTTGTAGACGTAGAGGGTACAGCTACAGTAAAACATTCGCGCCACAATTTGTGCGAAGTGTTTCACATTAGGGAAGCTACAGACAATTACAAGTTACCCTCCTCCATAGCCATGCTTTTTCTCAACTCTTTCGCCGAGTGTTCGGGGCTAAGCTCCGCCTTCATGGGCTTTGTGTCATGATGGGACGTCATGTTGTCTACTTCCGGTTGTCTTGGAGACAGCGTGCGAAGCTTCTCCAACCTCTCCGCCAGCCACATGGTACTCGATCCCAAGCTAGAGCTATCGAAGCAGCGTGCGTTGCGAACATTTTGTCACAGAGCCAAGCGTGTCTGGTATTCCGGTAACCACATACAAGCTGGGCATCTTGAGGAATGGGTGGAGATGCAAGCTGAATCCCCTTCACACTAATAATGCTGTGATGAAGGAGTTTGGCATAGATGAGCGTGAGCAGCCTGATCGGTCTGCACGGTCCAGCCACAGAGCTTAACCAGCCAAACAAAAAGCTAATATTGCTGTAACCAAGTGTGAAAGATTATAAACATTTCGAAAAATGTGTTCACAATTTTGATAAACATTTACACCAGCAGCAAAGTGGAATACACTAGGGAACTGCTATACGAGTTCTGTGCTTGGTTTAGCTGTGCCACCAAGTGGCTGCATCGTGCAGCGGTTCAAGTTCATGCAAGTTCGTGCAAGTTCACGTTTGCATACCTGCCAACCTGGCGAGATCGAAAATCGGGAGACTTATTCACGCCAAAGGTGGGGGGGGGGTTGCATTAACTGTTTCAACTATGGTGGGACTGGAGGGGGGGAGGGGGGGGTTCCGCTCAAACTTTCAGGCAGTGTTCTATGAGTCCTTTTGCAGGACCTTGCAGTACTAGACTTTGATCACTTCAAAAATTTGTCGGAGTAGCTTTGCTCAAAACATGGTCCAGACTGATGGCCCTTCACTAGTAGCAGGTGTTGGAGGGTTGTGTTGCACACTGATGAGCGGAACTCAGTCCTAGTTTTTCGCGCCGTGCTAAAAATCCTCTCACACTCTGCATTGCTATGCGGTATCACGAGTATATACAGCATCGCCTTAGCAACTCGTTGAAACATGTTTTCCGTCAGTGTTTTTCATTTTTCCAATTATACACCACTGCATGTCCCACCTTTCTCCATTCAGAATGTCCTCTGGAAGACTGTACGCCTGTAGTGTGGCAAACTCAGCTTCGAGAGCATCTAATGCATCTTCAGCAGATTCATTGGAATCTTGAGGCAGCAGCTGAGGGAAACTCTGAATAAAGAAACAAAGACTCGAGAGCAATGCCTGTGAAATAAATTTCAGGTTGGCCACCTCCGCATTCTTCATAGTTGCGTTTCATCAGAGTTGGGTTTCAGAGTTGTGCCCACATCCATAGCGCATCGCCTCGTCGCATTGCGGAAATATTTTCCATAGAAGGGGCCCAACGTAGTCGCTGACACTAAGGGGTAGCTTGCGTTCAACAAGGAATCCCGTAAGCAGGCACTCCACACGTATGATACTGTTGTCACACTTGTTCCGGAGAAAGTTCACTATGTTGCCTTGCTGCTCAGCTGTGCGAACATAGCTTTGATACTTCGCCATGGAAACGTACAATTTCAAGTCGCCGCTGACACCGTGAGACACGCTGACGTCGCATCCAAATGTTGTACAAAATGTAAAATGTTCTCCTTTTCTTGATGTCAAAAAGCACGGAAATTCGGAAGTATAAGTTCGTAAAAACTTTTGCAAATGCCTTTTCTTGAGCTTTGATAGTGCCATGGCATCAAGCACACGAGGATTCCAACTTTACACGGTGCACCGCACACACGGCCCAGCCAACACTAATCATACACACAAGCAGCAGCAACAAGATGCACCATGGAGGAAGGCATGCATGAAATGCAAGAACTACATTGGCTCTAGTTTTGGTCGGCTTACTAGGCACTGTACTTAGCTGCTTAGTTGATGATACCGATGGTGCTAGTGCTGCCGTTGTTGGTGATGCTGATTACGATGTGGCTGTAGATTCTGCGTTGCCAGTTTCGCAAAAACCATTATTGCGTGAACAGAGACCACTTTTTGGGAGATATAAGATAGTGATCGTACAATCGGAAAGTTCAGTAAAAAATCGGGAGCCTCCCGGGCAAATTTGGAAGGTTGGCAGGTATGCTTTTGCACCTCAGCTCATCCCTTAATACACCCAGGCTCAGTCCACTTGCAAATCCAAATACCGAACACGCGAAACATTATAGTGGTATATAGTAATCTCTGAGCATAAAGTGACGGCCACAAATGCACCGGTGCTGGTGCCGATCGGATACCGCCAACCAGCACTGCAGCCACTCTGCTGGCATGTTTGCCTTGCAGAGGGACACAATGTCGCAGCTTGACATGTTGCCGAGCGCAACGTTTGCAGCCCACAATGCAGCTCGCGTAAACTGGGAGCATGCTGTAGCAAAAGCAGACAACACTTTCTGTGTGCTGAAAGTGCTCGAGTGTAGCGTTACATTGTCCTTTCTGTTACTTTCTTTATTACAGAAACAAATTAACTAACATTTGGACTATTACAAACAACATTTGTTCCCCATAATGTTGGAAAAATTATCAATGACGTACCCTGGGCAGCCAATCGAATAGCTCGCCCTACTGGCATCATATGGTCACCTGACGTCGCTTGGTCAGGGGTGGCTGAAAGCTCAGGGGAGTGGCATGCCGCAATCGGTAGTGATGCACATTTTTAAAACCCCCTAGCAAATTATGTCAAATATTGATATAACGAATCACGCAAGGCTGCCGAAAATCATTCGTTATGTTGAAATATCGTTGTAATGAAAAACATGCGTTTATAAGCCAGTGGACAAACCTAAGAATGAAAATGATGTACCTTGGCAGCAGGCGTGAGTACAGACAAACATACTCTCAAATAAAATGTTTCACTCACTTCAAAGCTGCTTTATTTGAAGAAATCAGCGATTTTCTTCTGGCACATGCAGCACGCACAACCGATTAGGAATGCGTCTACATCTTCCACTTTGCGCAATACCTCATCGGGTACATCATTGCGCCAAGCGATGAAAGTGTGGACTTTGTTCATGTGCACTAAAATATCAATGTTCGACACGATCTCATATTTTGTGTTTGGTGACCCACAGTCGAGGTTCCTTCGGGTCGTCATCGTCACTGGAGACGTCGCGAACACAGTTAACAATCTCTTCAGTGGTCAGGTCCGCCTCCATTAGTGCTGCGCTGTTGCTCTCCACGTAGTCGTCGAAGAAAGAGACGGCGGGCAGCAGTTCCACAACCTCGGTCCACAGGTCTCCTGGGTTGTTGTCTATTGCCTCCAGGTCATATTGAAGCTACACAGGCGCTTTGACAAGCCCTGCTTTTCGCCAGCTGTTGCCAATGGTGGACGCCTTAAAGTCCCACTAAGCTCCTGGGAGCATTTCCGCTGCTTGACGAATATTGATTGCAGTCAGCTGCTTTAGGTGGAGGTGGATAACCAACCGCTGCACAAGGCACTTATGAAATTCTGCTTTCACATTTCTATAATGCCCTGGTCTAGGTGTTGCAGCAAGGACGTGTTGTTCGGCGGCAGAAACTCCAAGAGAACGTGCGTCAAGCAAACATTCACAATGTGAGCAGAGCAGTTGTCAACAACCAGTAGAATTCTTCGGTTATCCCTCCTCATTTGGTCGCCGAGTTTGATGAGCCACTCGGAAAAGAGTTCTCTGGTCATCCAGGTTTGCTTGTTGGCGCGGTAGTCATACGGTAACGACATGACGTTTTTCATGCGGCGAGGCTTCGCGTACTTGCCAATGACGAGCGGTTTAATTTTCTTCGTACCTGTAACACTGCAGCAGAGCAGGACTTTCACACGGAAATGCGACTTCTTCCCTCCTTTGCACTGCTGCCCTTTGAAATGCGTCGTCCAGACTGGCAGGAGCTGATAAAAACATGCGGTCTCATCCACATTGAAAATATTGTCTTCAGAGCACGATTCAGCCACCTCTAGAAAACGATCATTGCACCAGGAATTCGCGCCCTTCTTTGTCAGCAGCCTTTTCCTTGGCTGGGACTACCTGCTAAGTTATTCCATTCCTTTGGCAGAAACAAAAAAGTCAACCTGCACTTGCGTCAAACCCAGTTATTTCAAGTGCACCGGCAAATTTGCAGGCTTTTTCTTGGAGCAATGGGTCAGACACGGGAACGTTTTGCAGTCTGGCATCTTTGAGCCACGCGAGAACAGCCTGGCCTACATTTTGAAAGTTTCCCAGTCACAGCTGTTTCATCGCAGGAGCAATCTTGACAATCTTGTCACGGTCTTTCGATATGGTCACAACGATCGATGGGGCAATGCCATGCTGTCTGGACACGTCGATTTGTTTTTTCCCTACATCCATTTCCTGTAATAAGTCCAATTTGTCCTGCAGCAAAAACTGCATTTGCTTCTTCTTGGTGCCGTCGCACAATATCATTCATTCGTCGTTGGATCTCGCACAAACCTTGCCAAAGCTTTGTCGTAAAGTTCTTGAAGTTTTTGGTGAAGCAGTTGGCAAGCGACGTGGTGATGATGATAGCTACTGCACTCGCGGTTTCTGTTTCACGTGAGAGTTGCAGCGCTGTTACTTTTAGCCGAATTTGTAATACCGATGTTCCTTGGTTATAAAGGGGCAAATAAACTATGTGTGTAATTCTGAAATATGCGCTGTATTGAAATTCGTAGTTTTGAAATATTTTTACATTGAATATATAACCAATCTGGCGAGGATTTATAATATATTCGTAAATTTGAGACATTCGTCAATGTGGTGTTCATAGCAACAAGATTTGAGTGTACCTGCTTTACGCAGAGCACTCAAATGCGCCACTTAATGATCAGAAAGGCCAACCCTAATGACTAGTGCATTTTTACGAAATCGTCAAAATCGTTTCAGGGTCCCTTTAAGAGCAACAGTAAAGTAGTTTAGATAAGTAAATCATTTTTTTGCAAAATGCTAGTTTCGTACATTTTATGAAGAATGCTTACCACTAGTGGAGACGGAAACGAACTTTATTTTACAAATGGCTCTTTGTCCGAGTCCTCATTGCTGGTAACACGTCATGTGGTACTACAGTAGTGGAAAAAAACCATTACTAAAGCTTCGTATTTCTTAATTTCATGCCAAAATCTCAGCCCCAGTACATCAGTGTGACAGCATGGGTTCCATAATATTTTTTCCAATTTGGATCAATTCAGCGCTGGAAAAGTTATTAAAACATGCAATGTAGAGGCTTCGGCTTCTCTAAAATGCAATGCAACCCTTAATCATTAACACCTTCTGTGACATGCTTACTATACCGAATTATGACAAAAATGTCCGAATTATTTTTAAACACCCAAGTTGCCAACATGTTTTGCTTTCTCCTCTAGAATTAACTCTCTCCTGCTTTAGAGAGTATAAATTAAAAGAGCACAAAAAAGGACATGGACAAGACTGGACAACACAAGTGCTCATTAACAATTGACTCCTCTTGGGAAAAAGTGAAAGGAAGAAATGAAAATTTAACGTTTGTACATGCATGACACAAACACCACAGGGGCACTAAACACGAAAATTTTCTGCCCGTCCTTTATCAGACATATAAACCTTGTCAAAACATCATTTCCAGCAACTTCGCTTCTCCCTTCCTCAAGCTAAAACATGCGTCACGAACACAATGACCACTAGGGTGGTTGCTTGAGCTAGTTGGTAATTCATGATCAAAAATAATGTACAGCGCGAAGGACAAGGAATGAGAAGGTATAAGAACAAGGACAGCGCTGTGTATGTCGTCTTCGCAGTCCTTGTCCTTCGCGCTGTACATTATTTTTGACAGTGACCACCCCTTTTCTTCATAAAGAAAGCTTCCAAAAGCTCACATGCCACAGTGTCCCTGCATCAACCTAATGTCCTCATCTCGCCAAGCAATGGGGCACACTTGCAGCTATCGCAGCCTGCAGGCAGATGCGCATTTCCCTTGTTTTTTAGTGTTGCGGCTTGCCCTCAGACCTGGTCATCCCCGAACCACTCATTTGCCCCAAGTAGCACCCCCTTGTGCAGTCTTGTTTATCTCCTTTTTTGTGCTCCCTTAAGTTTACTATATACCAGGGTCTAACCAGCCCAGCAGCAAGCCTTGTTAAGCTATTTCTCCTGTTTGCATAGCCCCACAGATCGCGTATTGCCATCTACTATAAGCATGACAAAGCACCAAGACTAAATCAGTTCGTCCATGGCACTCCACGAAAATTAAATGGACTGTCAGCGAGCTGAACTTGTCCTTGGCACTTCTTACCCAAAAGAGGTGAACAAACCCATCTTGTCTATGGCTTAGAATGGGTTAATAAATGCCTAAATAAACTTCAACAGCCGCTGTCGAAACCCACAGAGTTGTGATAGCTGTTGCAGGAAACATGAGGGTGACGTCACCTCCAGACTATTATTTTTTTCATCTTTTCTGGGTTACCAAGCCTTCTCACATAATAGGAAAGGCCTCCTCACAGCTGAAGAAGTGTAATTTGTTAATAGAGCATAAGTTAACATTCCTCAAAAGTGCTCTTAATTTTTCACCACTACGTACAAACAAACTATAATTATTAATGTGTATCTCTTGAACCAGTGTGAGCCAATGACAAAAACAAGGAGCAGTAACATGCAGACAGCATTGGACTAGAAACTGCATTCACTGAAAGCTTGGCTACTGCCACATTTAACATTGCAGCATGCTCAGCCTCACACATGTTAAAAAGACACACTTGAGAAGAGCTAGTGCCAGTATGCCTTTGCAAGATTACATCAGCTTGGAGCCAACAACCATCTTGCATAAGTCTAACAGGCAGAAAACAGCCAAGAACAAAAAAAAAATGAAACTATCCTAACCCTGCACACCAAGACATTAGTTATCCAAAAGAATGCACCAGTTTTTTATCTGTCAAGAGCCACGCTTGCAGTAAAGACAGTTGTTGGGTTAACTGCACACGTACAAGTGCCCTCGTTTGTCATTGTTGGTTTTGGCCAACTCAAAACATGTCAGCTCAAGTGGGACAGTTTGCCTCACTGTTGCGACACATGCTTGGCAGCAAACCTACATTAAATGTTTCTGCGCAAGTTTGGTACAGCACAGTTCACAGCACTCTAGTGTAAGTTTTATTGTTGCACTGAGGACACCATCCACACGCACTGAAACATTAACATGTCCTGTAAAACCCCATTTAGAGGTTCCAACTCCTGTTTAATGACCCGCTGGTGCATCACATGCCATGTGCCACAGGCACACTGTGGCTTACTAGCTAGTCGCACACTTTTGTGTCTTTCTCAAGCTCCCAGGAGACGGCATCACTGCGTATGTAATTTAAAGAAACAAGATCTTTGCCCCTGCATTATTTTTCGCAATGGATATTGCTTCCACACTACAGGAAAAACCTGCATTTGTGAGATAAAAGCTTCACAGATAAAATGACACTTGCCTTGTGTAAGCCTGTAGGTAACTCCACTGATGTTGTACTCGCTGGCACGCTCTGTTGCTTTCTCGTGGATCCACTGAATGTGATCAGGATTGTCACCATCGATGGGAGTGTCGTCTGATTACGTGGTGCAGAGGGGAAAAAGAAAATGAATGGCGTGTTTCATCAGCACCAATATTGTTTCTCTCGTGAATATCAGTGAGGAACTGCAGTCACTATTCTCAGTTTCATAGCCTTTTGGCAACATTCCATTGGCAGGCACCATCTAAGCAACAAAAGTTGAGACCTCAGTGTCATTCTCTGGGCCTAAGAAATAAACTAAGCAGCCTGAAAGGTGAGTAAAAGTCAAGACCATAATAGCATTACCCAGTTACCTTTACAATGCACCAACGTGTGTAACAGGAGCGGTAAGGATTGAGATGGCAAATTTATATTCTCTTTTACACATCAATGTGGGGCCATAGTGGAACCTACCATAGACATCAATCAATTGGGAGTGCAATAAACATATTAAGGGTGTGTGAATATCTGAAAATTTCAAACACGAATAGAAAAGTTCTTGCTACTACTTCAAGAATTCATTATTCAAAATCTATAAATATTCAATCATGTTTAATTCCATTACTTAGAACTTGGTGGCATCGACGAAACTGATCTAATTATACAGCGGGTCAAATTAAACAAGGTGCAGAAAAAATGCCAAAACAAACCATTGAATAATTCGGCAATAATTTCCCAATTCTAACATGCACCCCAATAAAAAGAGCGCCCACCTTCTACTTGTCGAAAGTGGAAAACTAACGTACAAATGAAATGAAAGCTCCTAAACAAAGTAGAGACCTAACACACACCCAATTGTTTAGCAAGAAAAAGTCGCAGTTTCGCTTAAAAGGCACAGCACCAATTGCAATAGCAAATCAGTGGACAGCTATATAAAGTAATGATAGTGGCTTTATCGGCCATACAAACTTGTAAACATACTAACTACATTACCAACCATGGTGTGACATGCACGCAAGGTAACATGAACACAATCTCACTCAATGACGGTGGAATCTAGCTGTCAAAACGCTGCAGTGACGAAACCCGGCAGCACCAATGAGCTATTTGACCTTGACGCAGCCGCTCGGATCAGCGCGAACTAAGATGCGAAAGCATAACGCAGCGCAGACTCTGTACCCATCGCAGATGGCTTTCAAGATACAGCAGCCTGCCCGAGCGTGCACGGCCACCCGGAGTAGAACACCTCCCCCCTCCCCTGCCCTCCCCCTGAAGCCTAGCACGGATGGGAGGTGGCGCGCTTCCTCCCCGCTTTCTGCCATTGCAGGCACGAGGTTGAGCTGCGATCGCCAGCTCACCCTCGCACACTTTCACTGGCACATTCAGCATACGGCGAAGATTTTATCGCCCTTGAACTCTATCCAGAACCTCATGGCAACGCCAATGATAGGAATGTGCCTCGAGTGTCCACATAATTGCTATCGCAATAAAGATGGTCTAAATAGGTGTCGCACAACGGCGGCCGGTTTCCTAAAGTCAGCTCCGCCGCAATTTATCTGTGTTATGCGGTAAATCATACAAATGCCGCGAAGGCAGTTTTGGTATTGTGTTCGACTGCACCACACAGACAACTTTCAACCTAATATTTTTGAATAAGGAACAAAAAAGAACAAAGAAGCATGTTAGAATCGAGTAAATACCATAATCGAACATTGTAAACAATAATTATTGCTTGAAACTCTTCCTAGGGGAGGGCGAAAATAGGTGTTTTCAGCAGATTTTCGGCAGTTTCCTCAGTTAACAGAATGTCCTATTGTGAACGGCATTACATACATGTATGAAATAACATAACTAAGCCTTTCTTACCAAGTAAACAACACAAACTTTATGTCTCACTTTGTTTAGAAATTGGAAAATATTTGCTGTTCAATTAGATATTTGATTCTTGTTTTTCTTGAATACTAGTAATTGATTAGAAAATTTCACTCTTCGAACATCCATAAAAGATATGCATGCATCTCTCTACCATGTGGCCCTCCACATCACAGCATCGTCCACACAGTCTCAAGCACTAGAACACATTTTGTAAACTTCAATTCCATTTCCGCATTGTTAATGAACTAAGTATACAGTGAATCACAATGAATAAAATATCTGCGAAAGAACATGAAGCAAGATTGCCACTGTAGTGTCATTCACCTGTCGTCACAGATCGATACAAGCATGAAGTGCTTTAGAACGAAAAGTGCTGGTGAATAGGAGCCCTTTTCATGGAAAGTGATGCTGAACTTGTCATCCACTGCTACAATGGAAGCACCATCCCTCAGACTGTGCACAGGGTTTGCGCTATGTGAGCTAATCATTCCCCTCTGCGAAAGGTACCAAACAACACTGCTTAAGGAGTTCCTTTCAGACCCCTACAGGATATATCCGAAAGAAAATTGCAAGTTTCAGGAAGCGTGCTTGTAAAATAATTGTTCAGAGGCGAACATTACAAGCCAAATTAAAGCAGTCTGGGTGCTTTGTTGTCCACTTTTCCATGATACATGTGCCTATGGCCCACATCAGCAATTCAGACAAAATAGCTACATTGAAAATCTGTACTTTCTCTATCTCACACATGAATTCATTGTTTTGTCAGGCACATTCTGAAGCCATGAAGAATACTGCAGGAGAAGGTTCCAGGTTATTTCCAACAGCCTCGGGGTTTTTTTGATGCACTCTAACACATCAACCCCTGTTGCCGAGTGGTCGCTGGCAAACTCTGCAGACACATAGGGGGCTGTATGCAGACCCAAAACTCTGCAACTACAGCCATCAGTTTAGCGCATTCATGAGATTTCATGCTTGATCGCCGATGAGGTCTAGCAGTACAAACATACTGATGCCGAGCTTGCCACAACAGCTTCCCACCAGCCGCGCCACCAACCGTTGGCAAATTTTCATCACAGCCGTGCTGCCTAGGCCTAACCAGCTCTGCTTCATTGAGAGTCAGCAAACGAAGTTGTGGTTTGGTGCTAAGTCTACTTTAAGGCAACTTCCTTCACAGCTGCCATGTATGCAGCATTGCGCACGCAGATAATGTCCGAAAAATAGAGCCACACCCTATGCAGTGGCTGAAATTTTGTTTGCCATTATACACTGCCATAGTTCGAATAATTGTGCAGGTACGAAAAATTACACTTCCGAAAATTTGGCCAGAGTCTGCATTTGACATTTTTCTAGCAGAATACATCCAAGCCATTGCAAAAATTTTTTAAATGTGCTTTGCAGTAACCAATACTCTAAAGAGTACAACATTTTTTGTTTTGTAGTGACAGGAGAGTGCTCATTGAAATAAAAGCTGACCAACCAAATTTTATATTTACTTATCTAAAACAGGTAGTCATTTATAGCATCTAATCGTTGTTCAAGTGTACCACCACCTTTCCAGAGCAGACGTTCTACCAACTGAGTTAACCAGGACGCTAACAAATGGTAAGCGCATTACTCTTCTAGAATCTTTTGAATGATTGCTCTGTGCAAAAAAATAAGCAGCAGATAAAATCACTGTTTTTAAGTAAATAACCAGAAATGGTTCGTGAAGAACATGGCCTTTGGTTTCTTCATTGTTCTGGAATTAAAGCACAACCATTTTCTATAGTCTGGTCATCTGGCAGTTTACGGTCATACACTATGTGCCAAAGTTCTGTTCATAAGGCCTTTCACTGACCTCCAAAAGGCTTTTCCTTGGGCCACAAGAGGATCTTCACATATTCGATGCAGTGCTCCGGCAACCGTGGAGTGTGGGCTATCGTGCACAGTGGGAAGTTAATCTGAAAAGAAAACATTGCCCGCAATGTTTAACAACAAATTACGGGGTTTGACTTCTCGAAACGGTACACTGGGTAATGAGGGATGCCAAATGAAGTGTTCCAGATTAATTTTTACCCCCTAGGTTTAATTAAAGAGACATAAAATGAGAAATACTGAATCAGTTTAAACTAGTAAGGTTTTCTTTGAAGACTCTATTTTTGTTAATCCTGCAATAATAAATTGATTTCTAGAAGAGGAACTGAAAATCGAAGTTCAATTTTTTTTTCGCGGCAGAACTCTAGTGGAAGTACTTCGGTGCGATGTCACGAATTTTAAATTATTTTTCTGAGTTTGGGCTGTCATGATGCAGTGACATTCTCGAACTTTACTAAGTTCAGTTTTTGGTTCTTTCAGAATACAAAGCAGTTCATCTTTACCAGTAAAAAGTAAACTATTACAGGCCCAAACAGACACTCCGAAAGTCCATGATATCCACAATGTCTTGTGAACCATTTTGCAGGTAACTGGCTATCCACCATGGTAAGGGGTTCTGCAGAGCAATACTAGGTAGACCAACATGTTTGTGCACGGTGTGAGCAATAGCGTACGTGATGCAAACGTGCAAGTAGTGACAGCAGCAAGGCAATGAAAACGGCGATGACAAGAGTATGATGGCATGACGAGTGATTTACTGTACTGCGAGGACAAAACACTACAATTTGTTCCTTACAACCCGAGCCAAGCCCGAGGCCTGAAAGAAATCACACTGCATCTCGAAACGTTAGTTTGCACGAGGGAAAGGCGAGAGGAACTGAAACTCTCGCCTTTATAAGCAACTTGTTGCAAACTCATGCGACACACCCGAAGGACAATGGTAACATTCAAATTCAGATTTACTGCACATATACTAACAAAAATATTACAAAGCAAATAATACAAAGGTTGAGAATTATTTGCATGTTCTATTACTTGCATCTGTGTCCCGACAAAAATTCGTGCACGTGCACATTCCCTCACTATTTCAAGCGAATTGATGCTACGCAACCTGGCACATGCAACATTTGTCTACAAGTTCTAGTTGGTGTTGGCACGAGTGAAGCACTGTAAATGCGCACATACAATACAGACCCAGATATCTATATGTGGCAAAACTTGGGAATAGCAAAAAGTGAAGAAAAAGAAAAGGAATTTTCCTCAGCGTATACAGTTAGACCCCGATATATATAATGATGTCCGTAAAATCAGCAATTTGCTTCCTTATAATGAAATTTCGTTGTACTGAAATTCAACCTTTTATGGAAATAATTAGGTACAGTCGTTGCTCGACTTTCCTCACTCGGAAGAGGCTGCAAATTTTTCTGAAATATCTGGCAAGGGAAAAAAGCAAATTTAAATGAGAAAAAAAAACATTCGTTCTTCTGAATTTGAAAGTCAGCAACGAAAGATACAGTTTCATGCTGTGTCGACAATATCTTCGCATCGGCGGTGCGAATTAAGCGAAACCAGCCACGCACTTGCGTCCACTCCGCTCCCGTGGCTGATATAGTGTTGCCCGCGGTGCGAAGTTCGACGCTATCAAAAATAGCGGTGGCAGCGGGGAACGTATGCTTCATCTGCCTCTCGGTTCAACACATCTTGAAAAGTCTAGATTACACAACCTCCCCAACTAAATGCATAGAAAGACACCACACATGATGCCATGGCACCTCCGGACGCCCACTCCTTGCATATGCATCAGATGACCTCTAAAACATGGCACATGGGCTGTGTATGTGCTCAGCCATGCTGGAAAAGGAGATGCACACCAATATGCACACCCCGCATTCCCATTCGCATGCGGCTACGCTTGATCATGTTACTGCGGGCACACTCTCACCTCCCGCCTCTTGTTCGCGCAGGAAGACGATGCTCATCAAGCCACGATACTTCTCAGCTCACCCTCGCAAACTTTCACTCTCATCCAAAGCATACGGCATGTGGGCACAATAGAACCTTATCGCACTTGAACTTTATACAGAATAAATGAAGCTGCTCTACTTCGGTGGTCACTCTTAGCAGTACGTGTGATTTGAGAGGTGTGTTCACAAGCAGCCACTTGTAATTCAATCATTTGGTCATCTGCGTCCGCAAAAGTTTTCACTTATTGTCTTGCTTTTCCTTCGAAGCGGCAATAAAATTTTGTTATATTGAAATTGTAGATAAACACACTTTGTTATATCGAGACTTGTTATCTAGAAGTTCGTTATATCAATGTTTAACTGTAATACGAGTGAGCACAAACCCAAGCGTTATGCTGAGTATACCACGCTGTGGTGTACATAAAGAAGTCCTAGCAGAACGGACATTACACTTCAAGCTACAAACGTTGATAGTTTTCCTTCAATCTCATTTCGTGTACCACTGAGCTGCTATGCCTGCAACGTCAGTGGCGATGCTCTTCATGACAGCAGCATTGTGAGACGCCTAACAGCTGCCAAGGTGCTGTTTCTACTGTGCAGCAGTTGCCTTGAGTGCTATGCCGCCCCAACATGCCGCTCCTACGCATTCTTAGAGCACTGTCCGAGGCACTTCAGTGCAACGCTAAACCTGGATATCGCTTTCAATGCATCGCCCTTCGGGCAAAAACTGCCCAATTTTTTATTGAAGAGGCCCGAAACGAGGTGCGACCGGAACCAACTTAACTACTGCAACATGCCTAATAAAAAGGCAAAGAATGTTTCGCATCAACAAGTGTGAATACACAACATGACAAGGGGCCATGTTTTTCGTTTCTTCGTAATTGGAAGTGTCAGCGAGGGAGGCTAAAATAGGTAGGCACCCACTTGAAAACAATGAAACAATGTCTCATTGTGCAGCAAAGGATAATAAATCGCAGATACTGTTGAACAAAAGCACTACATAGTATGGAGATAACATAGCTGACATAGGGAAACTGATAAGAAAAACTGTGTGCACAGTTAACACTAAGAAATACCCTGTCTACACCTGAGTAGGTGCCCAGGTTTTCTCGTAAAGGGTTCTATGTTCAGTCTTTTTTAATCATTTGGACATGTCCATGCCACCTATCCCTGCTTCTTTGTCCCATACTTTTTCATGACCGCTGTGACATAATTAGATCAATTTATGTCCAGCACCTTCTGATACAGCAGTGGAGATACTGCTGCTTTTTGCTGCAGAGCATCAGCTGAACACTGTCTGTTTGAAGCTACATCTCTATGTAGGTAGGACGAACCTCTTGCATAATGGGCAACAATGTGTTTATGGTTTGGTGGGGCTTTCATTGTGTACAGCACTCTGAGAGAGTTGCCTAGCGGTGCTAGCTTCTGTGTTCGTTCATGACTCAAGAAGACTGACTTTCAAGATTACATCAGATGTCTGCTTTAGAACAAAGCTTTACTACGTTGAATTTAAGTTCATCCTCCTATGTTAATTTGCATTTGTTGTGTTTGTATTAAATTCTGCCAGCAATAGCTACCTAAATGGGCTGAGTGTCTGTGTTCTAAAAGGATAGCTAGAAGTGCTGACACAGAAAATTGTGACTCCACTCTAGAAGCATGCAAGTTCCCAGAAAATGTTCACGCCCATTAGTTTTACATTCACCTATCTTCGATGGTTAGTCAAAGTGGTCGAATAACTATAGCCAGATGTTATTTAATCACTGCGAGAAACAGGCTCATTTGCAAGGAAACATCACAACTAACCTGCGGCGGGTACAGGTCCAGTGTACAGTCGACGCAAGCATTCATGCTGGGCAGAATGACACGGGCATTGCCCTTGAATCCTTCTGTTCCACCATCCACCATAGGCACTATCGAGCCCTGATCCACAAGGCTAAGCTGCATATGGGAGCCAGAACCAAAAGCATGTAGCAACATCACTGAAAACAAGGAGCGCTAATCAAATGCTTCTGTGTTGTGAAGAGAACATTGAGAATGTACGAGTGAGTTGTAAAGCCCTTGTCAAATGTACAGAGGCTAACACATACAACTATAACTCTAGCTAGGAAATGCTCTTAATTCTTTGCTTTGCTTCTGAAAGTGAGAATGGGAAGATTTCAGATTGCTTCAGTCAGTTTCGTTTGCATGGTGCCTATGTACGCCTTAGACAAAGTGTGTACCATGACAGCATATGCTAAGCCATCCAGGGCTTTCTGGTGAAACAGTAATGTTGCAGTACAACAGAATGTTGTCAATACATTTTCATAGCTGCTACATTCTACTCCTGCAGTCCCGTGACAGTTCCATGGAAAGCACATCAGAGTGATTGCATTGTACATTGTCTTTTAAACAATGCGACTTTAGTAGCGACGCATCAAAACCGGTGTCTTGAAATTGGGGGTGCATCATCCGCAAGGTTCGCCACGCAACGTAACCTCCATGCTGCCCCAATTACAAAAGTGCTGTTTCACCTTGACTCACACAAATAACCTAAACATCTGCACAACTCAAACATTATTTCCATCATTTAATATTGCACCATTACACCTCTGCATCATAGCCTTCTCACATAAATATGTACTTTGGACTCCCTCTAAAGAGAAGTCAGGATTGAGCACTCCTATATTACGCAGGCATCAGATGCTATTCTCATGTAGTTATTTACCAAACTATGATAGGTTACGACACAGGCAAGTTCAACAACCTGTAGTAGTATAATCTGTATCAATGACAAAAAAAATCATATGTAGCCAAGCATGGCTGAGAATTTGAACAGAGAATTTGAACACTACCCCAACACAGAATTTATGGATGTACAGTAGACTTATCTTAATTCGACTCCAATTAAGTTAATCTTTCGGTTAATGCGATCCCATCCGGTCCCTGCCAGCACCCATGTATGTCTACAGGCCCAAACTAACATTATTTCAATCCTAAAATAACTTTGTCACCGATCAGCGCACATATGCCTAATGCCCATTTTATTACTCGAAGGATTTTTGAGAGTTACTCATTTTCAAATGTTAAAGACAATAAATCTATCATTCTAAAATGACAAAATATTTAGGAATTCTTGTGCATAATATATTACTAGAAAGGCCCAAACTACGCCACTGTGCAGCTGTCTTGTTCAATTTCTGCAGTTTGTATTGAAACAAAAACTGCATAATTGACTACACCAGGAATTGAACTTCCTTGCAGCCAAAATTGAAATTATCATATAAAGAAATTGTGGGACCTGAAAATTTCGAACCACAGTTCTACCATAGAATTCTACTTCACCAGTATGCACATCACTGATAAGTCTTCCTTTTCTTATACAAGAACGGTAGCTTTGTAAAAAAACACAAATTGACAAAAACCGTTCCAAAATTTCTGAAGTGTGTCATCTTATTCAAATTGCATCTATCATAACAAAAATTCTTCTGCAGCATACATTGGGCCTTCTTCAATTCAGCTTTGCTCTGTTGAAATAGCTGCAAGCTTTCTTTTTTTTTCAAGCCACTTTTGAGCTGTCAAGTGCCCTGGCTTTTGCATGTGACAAACACTGCCTGGTGCTCGCTCCAGGTGCTCCAGTGCCAGAGGGCATTGATAATGCGTCAACGTCAGGCAGTGTACTCAATGACATCAAACACAAGGGCAACGCTCGCACAGCCAGTCACTGACCGCTGGCTCTTCCCCTAGATTTCGTGAAGCATCTCCGCTTCCCAAACCAGTGCTATGTCTAGTGCTTCGAGGTCATCTTCCAAACAAAACAAAACAAAAACTCACGGAAGAAATTACGATCACATAAATATTGCATAGGAAAGCCATACAAGGTCTCCAAAAACAGAGCTTCGGCTCAAGTAAAATGAGCACTAAGAGATATGTTGTGAAATAGGACCTGAGCAAAGTGGCACGCAGAAGTTACAGCAACTATAAAGAAAAAAAAAAGGACCACTGCTGCCTTTTTTTAGACAGTGTCGCATTCCTCCTCGCCCCCTGCAGCTCCGTGCGAGTGAACCGTGGAGTGTCCACAAGCACAGCGAAGCTGCAGGAAATCGGAACATTCTCGTTTGCGGGGAGTCACCGGCTTGTGATAAAATATCATTTTGAGACTTTCTACTGCGCTGATGAAGATAATATAGCTTTGGCACATTCTCAGAAAGTAAAGGGACCTGAAACTGCTATAATCTTGAAATACATCTCTTTTTTGCCAAAAATCGCAATTATTTGCCCCATGTGCCCCCCTCAACACCCGTCATCTCCCATCAAAAAGGCCTACTTTCGGCCTGCCCTAGGCCTGCCTGATAATGGTATTCAAACGCGTGCCTTTCCTTGTTTCCAAGAAAAGTAGGCCGAAAATTGCCTGCGCGGAACAATCAGACAAAATACTAAAACCATGTTCGTATGCTTTGCCGTATAACACAAATATATTGTGGCGAAGCTGATATTAGGAAACAGGCTGCCATTGTGCAACACACATTTTGCCTATTCTTCTTGCTAGAATTTTGAATGCGCATTAGATCTCTACTTTGTTTAGGAGCTTTAATGTCATGTCTATATTAGTTTACTATTTTGGACACGCAGAAAGTGGGTGCGTATTTGATTCAAAGGTGCACTAGAATCGAGAAAATAATGCCAAATGAATCAGTGGTGTGTTTTGGCCTTTCTTCCGCATCTTGTTTCATTCAATCTGCCAAATAGTTTGATTAATTTCATTATTCGTGTCAAAGTCTAACAAAAGATAACTGTATTCACACAATGTCATGGATTCAGCATCGCAGTCCCATTCCGAGCTTCCAAATTATTATAATTATTGTTATTAATCTGTATGTAAACATAGATATAAAACAGACAGAGAGGGAAATAGTGAAGGAGCAGGCTGGCAGCTGCCAATAAGAGGGGCCCGATGCCTTCCAACTCTTTAGGAAGGAGGGGATAGAAACAGAAATTGAAGATAGGAATAGTAATTGATCTGATCAATAGCGATCTGCTACAAGCTATAATGTGTGGGATCCCAGGGATTCCAGTGTTGCCCCTGCGCCTTTCACCACACTCACCAGCATGCCGTTGGCCCAGCGCCGTGCTACGACAGAGTCGAGACCACAAAGGACAATGTGGAACTCTGCACAAAGAAGCAGAAAGTAAAACAGGATGAGTAACTAAAGGAAATTTTAATGAAAACCAAGATTTAAAAGAGCACCGATGTGAAATTTTTATTACCTTGCTTTTTTTTTTTTTTTTTTTTGTTCCATGTGCATTTTAAGTTAGTGTCTTGGATCTTGAAATTTTAACAAAAATACTGGCAAATATCAAATGGTCTTAAATAATTTACTATAATAGCTTTTCTACAAACAGTTTTGCTTTCGTTTAACAGAAGGTCAGAAGGTGTCATTATGGAGAAGGTGGTCATGTGGGATGTTGTGATGTCACTGCACCAAATGACACAGCCCCAATTTTAGGATCGAAATAAAGAATGTTTTGGCCCATAGCCATGTACTGGCGCCAGCCTGGACTTTTGGCCAAGATTGGACTGAGGAAAAAAAGAAAGCCAAAGTCAAACTAACGAAAATCTACAGTGTCATTACTGGTTTGTAAAGCAAGTGTCATTGTGTCCTATGGTGCAAAACATAGGCAGCACTCAAGAAAACATGCCCTCACGTTGGTAAAAACTTTCATCGTAGTCCTGGATCTTCTTGAAGTGCCTGCATGACAAACAACAAGTCAAGGATACAACTCCATCCCAAAGTACTACACAGCAGGTTCCTCATAATGGTTTACACAGAGGCCACATCCTTGGATTAGGCAATTTCAAGAGTTTCCATGCTTAGAATATGCTAAGCACCTAAGATCTCAATCACATTGTCTCAAAGGCAGTCTATGCTTGCAAAAAGAAAAAAAAGCAGAGATTCAGAGTTCCATTCATCACAACAGTCAAATGGTATAGTACATACTATAGATGGTTTCAGAGAAAAGGTCAACTGCAATGAACTGTCACTTTGACTCAATTGGTTACAAATGCCATCACTTGATACCACTTATCGGCTGTACACCATGAAACCAATCTTGGAAAAGGGGCAGGTCTTGCAATTTTCAATTTTTTTTTCCTTTAGTAGCAGCTTTTAACCCCTTAATGACAAGTGTTGCCAACAGGCAACATACCAGAGAAAAAATTTTTCGTGCCAAGTTTCAGTATTGAGTATGTACGAAGTTTCAGGCTATGTGTTTTCGACCAACACTAACTGAAAGGCAGCAAGCATTATTTGTTGGTTTAGAGCAGGAACACAGGATGAGAAAAAAGAAGCTTGGCATGAGACTCACTCTCTTTTGAAAGCAAAGTCAGAGGGACAGACTGACGCAAGGTCTCCGGCTTCTACGGCGTCACACATGTGATGCAAAGCAACTGAAATGTACACCTATGGTTCAGATATTTCGAGAGCTGTCTGTACAAAATTCGAAATGAAACCATAGTTAGCTTGGGGTGAAGCCCACTTCCAGTTTACTGCCTGGTGTTTCTTCCATATTGCTTAGAAAGTTTACACAAAATATTTTTTGTTTGATTATGCTTGCTCTCGGTGTTTTGCACATTTATATAGCAAATAAACATTTTGGGGGGTATTTATATGTGCTGTCAATAAAGGCTAAGTAGCACCATAGCAGCAACACGGGTACTTGGTCATTAACAGATAAGATGCAGATTTCGGAACAGGGCCTCCAAAATTTTAAGCACATTGTGAGTGCCACTTAACCTCGGAAGTCATGCCTTGGTGCTGTGCTGCTTCTCAGCCTTCCCAACTCTACGTCATTTTCGGTTAGTGGTAATGGCAGCATTCGTTTGAATTTTGTAGCCCGAAATGTATAATTTTGCCGTCTTCGCATCACATATCTACTCATACTTCAAGTGTAAAATTTTACATAACGGTTGCTTAGTACCTAACACTATGCTTTTCTTACACAGCTACACACTTTGTTGCAGGTGGCACTTAGTGCCATATTCTTAAATTACACTTCTACAACACCAAAAGAGCCACAGTTACCATTGCAGAAGGCGTGGTAAGCCAGAAAAGATGCAAAAATGAAGGACTTCTGGTGAATTTCGGTATGAATGCTTTTCACCAGCTTGCCGTGGCGCAACAAATTTTGACACCGTCTGCCCAGGCCCATAATAAACCCAGTTACCATGAGAAAATATAGCATTTAAAGAGTACTTTGTCCATTCTAAACATTAAAAGGCCTAGCTTGAAAGGATACGCCTTGACTTGGCAACCAGGTACACGTTGATTGATGAAGGCTGCAGCCACTTCAGCTTTTGGTTTTCCAATGTCACTTTTCCTGAATGCAAAAAAAGAAATACATAAATAAATGGCATGTTAAGGGTATTATAAAGGGCCAGCACATCATGACCTCTGCCAAAGACGTTGGCCCCCCTGTACGTACCTAAACAGAAATTGTCGGTTGAGGTTGGACAGGTCAATGGTGTCCATGTCGATCACATCTATGTGCCGAAATCCCATTAAGGCCTGCACAGAAGCACACAGATAAGACCAAGAGATCCAAATTTTGGTTTGATTATCTTTCTTTAGGTAGAGCTCTACAATAACCTTCACAGAACAACAAGTAGGCACACAGATTTGACAACATTAAAAAGCAACAAGAGAAAATAAAAAAGTATGCAATCCATGGTTACGGTGCGATACAGTCTAGGTACGGTCCATGCACACACAAGTGTGGCATAGCCATCATGACATTCTCATGTCATCAGACAAGCTGGACATTTTTCCCTGGCCCAAAATCCCTACTACAAGTGGGGACCGAGATGTGAGGTGGTATTAAACCTCAAGCCTGCAAGCTTTATCCAAAACAAAATTGTGCGATATACCAAATTAACTAAAAGCACCAGATTACTGTAAACAGCATGACAATTTGAAAAAATCAATAATTTATGTGGCTTATCCATGACAATCACCCGAAATAAAAAGGGAATACATGTATACATGATTATGAATCACATGTTAAGCTACCAAATCAAACAAATTAATTCCCATTTTATATGACCGTATGACATGCTATTAGTTGAGCAAGGTGGCTCATTTCGTGGAGCAATGCAAAGGCAACTATGGCCAGGATGAGCAGTGGTCATCTTTGACAATAATGGTACACAGTGGTAGAAGAAACACAGCTCGGGCTCGGAAGAAGAAGCATGATTTGACGTGCAGTTATGGGTCACATAAAGCATAAACACCATAAAATAATCTGTCAAGGCCCATGCTCAAAAAAATTACCCAATGTCAACAACAGGCGACAACAGAATGTAGAGGGGCACCTCACTTGTGTCTCGCAAACTTATTCAATGATCCTGCATGTTGTGTATATTATTCACTTGCTTAATCCACAATGCAACAAGCCAGCACTTTATTTAGCCAAGCTGAAGTCAAGTCTGACGATTTTTAAGAGGGTGCTGAACCACTTTTTATCGATGTTGGGAAATGTATTTACTAAAACAGACTATTCCAGAAATACCTCACAGCAAAAAGTACTTAGAAATGCATTTGATGTTAAAATGAACTATTTCAGAAATACACTTCCACAAAAAGTACCTCAAGCATTCAGCAGAAGTGGAGTTATTGGCCTACTGAACATTACAGTGGCGTGCAGTTCAAATTTGATTTTGGATTTTCATATTTACGCCACTACCAATTTTGGCACCTACGCAGTGCAAAACTCGGAGGCTATCCCTCAGCTTATGGTTGAGTTCATGGTGTCTCATTTCTTCACTGTGCTACAGCATATTAGATAGCTGCATGCAACTATTCTCGTACTGAGTGACATGAGTAGCACATTTTCTTTTGCACTTATCTCTACAACAACCACACAATTTTCCCAGGAGGAACAAACTTCATCTTCATGTATATTCATGCGAGCACGTCAGCAGCATGCACATCGGCTAAATGATGGGTGCAGTACTTTGGTGTCACACTTAAAGGATTGCTAATGTAACGAGCTTCCACCGTGATGACAACACACCTCAAATGTGTGCAACTTGGGAAGCAGACGATCAGTTCATCAGACGTCGGCACTTTGGCCTTGAGTCGTGTCACCCATAGATATCAATCGGAGCATGCTGTTTTACTCAGCAAGCTCCAGCTAGCAGGCTCATCGTGGAACCTCGCGGCGTCTGCAGTATCTACGCTACGCTGCAGATGCAGCTACATGTAACTGTAGCGGCTAACCATGTGCACAACAGGGCTGGAGAGCACATTCCCATTCATGTGCTCCAGTCTGGCTGTGTAGGTGGTGCAGGCCAGTTTTGACCTGCACCAGCTTGACCAACGAGTATCAGCCACATCCAAATTGCACGTTTTGCGCAATAGCTCAATACGAAGCAAAGTCTGCCAAGGCATCTAGCCAGAAGTATCCAGGAGTGAGCACGCAGTGGCAAGTATACGTCTGGTCTGACCTTAAGTTTCGTATGCTTTGCGGTTAGTTGAGTGTTCAGACCTAAAACAAATTAGCGAGACCCGATGGCTACGACAACGACAAGCAGTGTAGGCAAAGTTTCATTTCTAGACAGGTAGGTGCAGCCGAGCATTAGCATATGACAGTCGCCAATAGTACAATAGACGTATTTCCGGAAGTATGCAATTCCTATCTTATGCTTACTTCAGCCTGTTTATTAAACTGCGTCAATAAATACACACAGTAACAGTAGAAAGAAGCACACTGATCTAAACACCTTTCTTGATTGATATCACCTATTGGCCAATAGCAGCTGCATATGGAAATCTGCTATATGACTATATGGCAACCCCGAAAAGAGTGAGGGGAAGGCTTCTGTTGAAAAGGTTGCTTGAGAAATAGATGACTTCAAGCTCCACTTTCCAGCTGCTCATGCTGTGCATGACTGCAAAACTTGACCGAGATGTTCAGAGCAGTGTGTGCTATCCACGGACTGTGTTTTTTCACCAAGCCCGAGAGGTGGTTCAGGATCTCCTTAATATATGAAAGGACTAACAAACACTGTTTCATCTGTAAAAAATAAATATGTGAAAGAAGCAGTGTTGGAAGAACAACACAAGACAAATGGTAACAAAAAGAGACTGAAACATCTCATTTAACCCAAAAAGGAGTTGGGTTCCTAATCAGATGTCATTCAGATGTGTGAAACGGGAGGGAAGAGTGGATGACAGCATTTCTACATGCAAATATAGGGGGTCATTCTTTATAGGTAACAATTGTCCATGACTTGTGAAATGTCACTAACAGCTTTTCAATGTCACTAACAAGTCAGAGAATGCAGGTACAACTGTTTGAAAAAGGGTAATAAGAAAGAAAGAAATATACATGGGCTTACCAAGTCTTTGAGCATCTCGCAGCCTAAGCCACCGGCTCCAATAACCAGAATTTTGCACTTGTCGCGTATCATCTCCATGTTCTGCATTGAGAGGAAGGCATAGAACAGGTTTGTATCCGTAGTAGTAAGCACTTTTTTGACAAATTTTTAGCATCTCAGTTAAAAGTAATGTGAAACTAAATCCAGTAGCAACAAATAGGGCTGCACAGACAGCAGCACACCCAATCACAGCCAGGTTAGGACCTAGATAAGGATCTCACATCCCAACTGTGTTATGTTTTTGAGGGTGTCCACAGTATTTACTAGTTGGTCAAACAGAGCACTTAGCTAGCATAAATTATTCACATGCAGTTGAAGCTAGATGTATACATAACCAACTTGCTCGCATCTTAGTGGGAAACACTTGCTCATATGTGAACTCAGCTACACTAGTTCTACTGCTTCAACAGTGCATACAATTTGCTTTGATGCTCCATCCCAGTGACTGCTTTTCAACTAGCATTTCGTTAATAAAATTTCAGCAGACATGCACGTAACTTCTCTATCCCTATAGAGCAAAAACACTACTCAAAACTAAGTACACTGCTTGAACAAAACTTTGCTAGAATGGAAGTGCTGTATGAAAGCATGAGCACTGATTATAGTCAGCTGCCCCCCTTTCACAGGTGCAATAATTATGTTAACGTCTTATGGCCTGAATTTTCTTGCCTGAAGAAAAAAATTAAATTGTAGCTAAATACCTGTATGCAAGGTAATGACATCCAGAAGTACAAAATAATGCCTTTATATTCTAATTTTTTCACACTGAACAAACTCAGACTTGGCGGGAGAACTGCCTTGCATCTTATAGCAATCTGTAAAACAGACGGTAGTGCAGAGATGGCAAGAACAATTTGTCCACATGGATGGATGCAGCCTCACGAGTTTCTTGAAGTGTTCACACTTGTTGGAGGCACCAAGTACAAAGCGTCGTTTTCTGACTCAGAGATGGCTACATGCTGACAAATTTTAGCTGGATGATGACATATCAAGTCAAAATCAATTTCTCTCGCCCAAACATCCCATTTGTATTTATGATCGCTGCTCCGGTATGTCACAAAACCATGACAACGTGCTAGAGAGCCCATTTGCCACACTTCAATACAAATGCAACAAAGAAAGGCACAACTATGTCAAAACTTACCCCAGGGCCTGGCTCGAAGTCTGGGTGCACAAATGGGCCAGGTCGGAGAAGGATTTTCTCTATGTGTGTCCATCGTTTTGGCCAGTCAGCACTTCGAAAAGGATGTTAAACAAAAAAAAATATGTGTGAGTGGCACAAACAGTAGCAACAGGGCTTGCAAAATTTGCTTGAATGCGCAGCACACAACTAAGGATAAAAACTTCCGTCAAACAGATTGCAACAAACTAAGACAACATTTTTCTTATGCAACTTGCAGTTCCTTCTAGAGAGAAGTTTGACAGATGTGAAAACAACTGGTCAATTTAGCTAGTGCTGTTTTGCTGGTTTCTTATTTCTTAAACTGATAGAAATGGCGAGTTTTAGAATAATTGAGTTAGAACAGCAGCAAAAATTAGCCTTGTCGAACAAGTAACATATCCCAGTAGCCTATGTCAATATTAAAAAAGAAGAAAAACAATCCCGAGAAATTGGCATTGAACGCTTACTAACGTTACCACAACCCAGAAATCACCTTCAAGACGGATTGTCTTCTCAAAGCCTGGGACTGTAAGGATCCCAGTACATTCGTTTCTACGCACTGCAAAGGCGAAAGTAATATTCCTTATTTCAAACCTGCTTAGTGTTTGCACAACCAAACTAAACTACGAAGCGGCGATATCTATGGTTGCTGACACATCGCCGCGTAGGCTTAAAACAACAGCCTTGCTGTACCAGCAAGTATTTGTGGTTCCAAGGTTTTGCTGCACAAGAACAGTAAGGAGAAAAGTTACCATCTCGGTCACCGTGCGCAACGTTCTGTTGCGATAGTGCACGGAACCTTTAGCGACAGCGCTCACGGGATAAACAACCTTCTCATTGTGGTAAAATGCATGTGTTACTCATATCGTATGAAATACATAATACTCTACCCTTAAATGCGCAAGCTACTTAAGAGAACAGCGAAAGAATAAAACAAGGACCGACAACTAAAGTGCAAACAAGCCACAGACAGCGCCTTGCGAGTGTCTCAATCGTCATATTTTACTTAGCTTTGCGCTCTTTCCTTAAGAACGAAAGACAAATCAACCAATATTTAACCTCTTATAAGTGAAGGCAGGTATAATAAAACAAGACGGGGCAAAGAAGCGGCAGTAAATGTCGATACGCAAGATCATCTTTCGGCGTTTGTGACGCTCCCAAGATTATTAAACTACCAGCACATCGTTACATGTTAACTTGGTGGGCAGAATCATGACAAACTGCTGCCGCTATAGAAATCACAAAGTCCAATTACAGGCACGTTCGCTAAAAAACATACCCGTCAACATCCATGTCGAGAGCCATTTGAGAGCAGGCGGCCCGGTTTGCCCAGCTTCTTGGATTGTTGTGGGTCGGATACTTACGCGCCTACACAGAGCCATAGTCAACCAAAACCAGCTACTTTCATGAGCAGAGAACCGAAACTAACAACTGCCATTGTACTTCGTAGCTGCGCCTGATCACACCTGCGGAAACAGTTTTGTTACGTGCGGACTTCAATTCGTATAACATAGTAAACCTGCTTGAGTTCCTTCTTTCATTTTATTTCACTTTCGGACACTTACACGCGCAATAATTCCTGTCATTGCGCGCGCTGCCGAGAGGCTGTTGCGCATTGTTAATTTAGGAACATATACTGTATTATTGCGATAAGAATGTGCACAATTCATACTTCACTGTACTGCGGCTAAGGATGGTTACGCGCTATTTCGTAAGCGCGTCCTATAAGCAAGACAACAACCAGTTGTTTTTGGACTGGCGCCATATCATTAGGATATGCGGCTTACTACCACAAATGCAAAGCAGTGAATCACCGAAACGCTTCACTTTCTGTGCACAGTTGATCACTCCACATATCGTTCGCCTATGCTTTACGTTGTAGCCCAACCAACTGTTCAAGTCACAGGCATCTCAGCTTGCTTAGTGCGAAACGCGCTACTACGGGTTGCTAACAGTTGGTTGACTTGCAGCGCTTTTGCCCACAAGAACTTCTTGCAACGGAGAACAAAGGAACTAACGACCACAATCTAGCAAGCGGTGAGGCATCGCGCTGAGCGGCCTGTTTGTGAGATGCTTTTGGCGGCGATCGCGCGTTGGGCGGGTTTTGGGGGCGCTGCCGTTGAGACCGCTGAGACCCCCTCGACCTGCCTGCAAAAATCGATCCGCAAAAGGGAGTAGTGCAGTAGAGAGTTCTTTCCGTGATGTCCTCGCTGGTGGAAATGGAAATGTGCCGCTTTTACCACTCGTGTGTGTTACACTAGTCAAAAAGTGTCGGCCCTGTGGACTAACCTGTGACTTCGCCAGACTATCAACATGACCAAGGACAGGCTCGCCGCCCTAAAAGCGGTAAAGTACCCATGTAACTGAAACGGCGACCGCATCTGCGGGGCGGGTTGCATCGGCACTGCGCTACCGTCTTGGGACGGAAACTAACTGGTTGTTTGAAACATTTTGTGGGCAGAAATGCGGTTGGTTGGTTATTGTTTTCAGCCAGCCGACTTTCGGCGACGTTATTCATACGTAAATAGTGTTGTATGTCACGTAGTTCCGGCTCCTGACTGCTTGAGATGGGGGAAAAAAAAGTGGCATCGCTCTAATGCACGTAAGACGAGCACGGTTGTACCAGACTCGAACTTCCAAAGAAGTGCAGAGGTACATCCGAAATAAAAAGAAACCTTGCGCCAACACGGCGCCGTTGAGGGTCGCCTGGACGCAGGACTGTCTACATGCTTGGCGTCCAGTTTAGACGCAGCTCCGTGTTGTGAGCTACCAGGGCACGCATTGAATCGATCAATTTCACGAGCGATGTGAGTGCTTAAGCCTAAAATCGTGGCTCAACACCTTTCAAGATGCACTGCTGATCGGCGATTTTGGAAGAGCAAGGCGAAGATCGAGCGATTGTGCGAAACTCCGAGCTGGTTTCGCTGCCGCAGTGTGCCCCGGCCGCACACGCAAGCGTGCCGCGGCGCTCTGCTCATGGGCGCAGCACTTCGCGACCGATCAACACTCCCTCGATTCACGACGGGAGCGGTAGGGGGGCGGTGAAATCTCGCGTGCGTTTGTATCGTTGCTGGGATAACTGTCACAGGCCGCGGTACGAAACCAAAGATTGTTCCCTCCTCGCAAGACTCTAGCACGGTGGGGTGGAATCAAAGCCGTGTGTGATTGTGTCTGGCGAGAACACTGCGGTCGTTGCTCACTTGGTCGATTAAGAAAAAGTCGTCGAGTGGTGTGTCCGTTCGCTCGTTCGTAGTGCGGTGGCGTGCAAGAAGGGCGTAGAGGAGGAAAGGAGAGGTGGTTCCGCTTTGGTGGATGCCGACCCTCGTTCTTGTGTTTCTTGTAACTCAAAAAGCTCGTAGTAGTGGCGGCATGGTGGTGGAAAGGCAACCCCTTCCCCTCTCTTTTGCTTGGTGTCCCGTGTGTCACACCGTGGCCTTCTCGCTCACCCGGAGACGACGCGACGTTCCCTTCGGCGTTGCCAGTCAAGGGGCGTGGGTGTTTCATTCACCGCCGACGTCAGGAGCGCGGCAGCGTCCTCGTCTGCGGAGGGACACTCTCGCAGGAATTCGATTAGTCGGGTCTAATTGGCCGGTCCTGATGAAAACGCCGTCATCGGTTGCCGCGAATATAAACTCGTTTGCGCCTCGGACGCTCGCTGTCCTTGCTCGGCGTATTGTAGGCCGCCGGAGTTGATCGCTCGATTGTTCCGCCCAGGCCGAGAGACATTTTTATGTCCCCTCCAGGAATGCGGCGCTCCTTCTCTTGTGTGTACGCAAGGCGTGTTCCGTCGCATATCGGGTGTCTCCGCGCGCTCCAAGCTGCCCACCAGCCTGTTGATTGACGGGCTGCCCTAAAACAACGGCGGCTGGGACCACATTATTCGTGTTTGCACTGCCGCATTATCTCGGCACTTGACCTTTATTAGCAGCGCTTTGCTTTGGAGGAAACTCGTAAATTTTTGTCTTTTACGGGGAAAACGTTGATCTGCCGTCGCGGTCAGTTGAGCTTCTCAATTCACCGATGCAAGGAGCGCCAGCAGTTACGCAGATGCTTACAAATTTACAATCTTGTCGAATCACAATCTGCTTCAAGCTGGTGTTGCGTAGTTCTTACCTTCTAGTACTTCAAAATAAGTCTGTAGGGCAACGTATTGTCTTCTACTTACGTTCCGTGTATCAGGGCTAAACATAGGTTGCCTGAGCTGCTTGCCAGTATTTCGCAAGAACGACCAGCACGGATTATACAAGCGGATACGCATTGTTGCATTTTAAGAGCAACTACTAGATTGCAATGTTCAGCGCCGCTTTCAGTCTTATGCAATTAGTTTTGACTGATAGTCTAAGGAAGTCACCACATAGAATACCTGCAACAAGTGTCACTCAATATGAAGCTTCAAAATAAAGCGCAGTCATGCATTAGCCAGTAAGAGAGATTCTGAGAACCAGTTGTGGTGCTAGATAACCAAAAAAATATTGTCCGACCGCTTTTTGAAGTTGCCGGGGCTTGTTATAGGAGATACAAAACACATCCAGTCCATTTTGATGTGGTAGGAAACCTGTGCTTGTAACCAACCATGTCCATGGTTGTTTAGGAGCATATTAGATGGTATAAAGTAGTTGAGAAGGGAATAAATGTTTTTTTTCTATTATTTATGTAAGGATGGCCTTAAGGTAACCTTTAAAGACAACAAACAGATTGGCAGGGTAAAAAAAAAAAATTTTGTCAGATGCAATGTGAGAAGAATGCTGAAAAAGAAAGCAATGCAAGGCAATTAGTTTGGCTCTGGGGTCGTATTACAGTTATGTCCAAGTCAGCTGCATTAGACCAGTTCAGCTGTTTTGAGCATTGATTTTTATTACTTCTTTTTTTATTTATTTCTTTGCCACAGCTTGTGGGATACGTGTGTACATACCTTGAATAGCAGTTGTGTTGTGCCTCATTTACGACTCGCGAAACCTTCGTTACAGACAAGCAGGTCATGCTTCATTGCACCCGACACTCATCTAGCCCGTACCGTCTGTTGCCCTTGTAGTGGGGCTGGTGACTCACACTTCCTTGTTTGTCCGGATATGCATGAAGGAGACGTTCACGTCCCTTGTGCGTAAATCTTGTGCAGGTTGCCTGTTTTCCATTTGTGTGTGCATATGCACAATGTGAAATTTATGATCTGATGGTAAGACTTGCACAACTCTGGCTTTGTCGAGCACTTAGCCTTCTGTTCACTTCAGTAGTCAAGAGAAATTGGGAAACGACACCTCATTGCTGATAAGGCTGCCCTATCAGTGACTAGGCCTCTGCCGAGTTGCCTATTGCAACTGAACTTTGCACACTTGCATTCCATTCTCTGCACATATTTTGATAAAAGCAGAGCAATGATCTGTTAATTTAGCACTGCATTTTTTCAATGCCAGCAGTCAATATGAACTAGTAATCAGATGCTGTTAACGTTCCTGAGTGATAATCCTTTGCTAATCAGCTTGTAAGAAGGTGTTTACGAAGGTTACAAGGTTAGTGCTATATTCTCATGGACATGTTGCCTAATGTTTGCAAACAGATGCATGCCTTCACCCTCAACCTGCATCCTGGACTTCTATGGCTCAATGTTTTCGAAGTTGTGGACTCATACGCTTAGTTTTTTAGAGTTAAAATATGCGTTAGTGGAACTTGTCCTCCTTTTTGTAAAGTAAAGGAAGCCACCCTCAGAGCATTTTTATGACTACAGTGTGATGCATTCATAAATTGGCATGAGAAATCAAGATTGTTTTGTACATAGTTTAGCTTATTGGTGTATGTGCTTGTCGTTAAGTGCTTCCTGCACCCAGCTCTTTATTTTGCAGCAGCATGGGTTTCCAATTATCTGATTTATTGCATGCATTCAGATAACGGTTGACTCACTTGCGCACAGCTATATTCAGTTGCAGTTGTATGCTGGTCAGTCAGTTTCAATGCATATTAAGTGGCTGGTTTTTAATGCAATCAAAAAATTGACCTTGTCATGCTTCAGCAAGTCATCTGCAGAGTAGTAAAATGATGAATAATTGATGAAAGGCAGGATTAAATTCTAATAGATGGTGTAGTGGTCAATTTATTGGAGTGGAAGCAGCTTCTAAGAAAGTCAACGTAAATGTAATCCAAGCATTTGTGCCCCTTGCTGGAGCACTGTTATGATTGAATTGCAGTCACACTTGTAACATGTATTTCTAGTTGCATTTATATGTGCTCCTTCTGAGTTGTATGCAGCATAGCAGACTTGTTTGAAAAGTGTGATGTTCCAAGCAAATTATGGCCACCAACCCTTAACGTAACCAACCCGTTTAATGCCACCAGCCATCAGTCATTAACTGTGCCCTACTTTTGGAAACAAAATTGAACTCTTAAGCCAGCCACAATGAAATTTTGGACAGCTTAAAAAGCCTAGCTCATAAAGCAGCTTCCAAGCAAAATTTTACATTTGTAATACGAATAGATGCATTTCAAAAAACCTAGCAAAATTAAACATATTTGATGCCAAAACTGAAAGATATGCTGGCATTACTGCTTGCCACAAGTGGCGTGTCACCCAAAATGTTCAGAACCAGCACACTTCTTCAGCATGGCCTCCGAGATAAGACAACACCTGCATGCATGCAGGCATGCTACAATATCTGAGGCAATGTGCTGGAATTTACGTCGTATCCGCTAACACCAGGGGGCAGCATCATCTGCGTAAGTGCAATTTAGAGTCTGCTAATAGGAAAATTACACAATTACCAGCCTTTCAGCTTTGCCAGAATTGCTTCAACAGCACATGCTACTCACAATCATTTAAACCAGAGTGAAGTTGCATTTCAGTTGACCTTTAAAATATTTCTAAACTGTGAATTTCTTTCAAACAGAAGCATTAGTGCTGTTGGACAAATGCAGTAAACATTGAAGGAAAACACTAGGCAGTATTACGTCAAGGTAAATCGATACATTACACTTCTAGCATATTAGATAAGCTATTCCATCTGCAAGCAGAGACTTGATGCCCCAGAAAGCTCATAATAAAATATGGTTGATGACACTATAGTAAATCAATCAATGTTTATCCTTATCACATATTCCATGGAGTGAGAAATAAAAACCACCGTGAAATTTCCACACCACTTGTCTGTGATGTAAAATATTTCGCCAGTGTCTGTCTGGGGCTGGTTGTTAATGATTTCAAATAAAGATTACAGCGCATTAAAAAATGAGCAAGGATGCAAATACACAGCTTCTATAAGCTTTTCCTGCATGAAAATGATGCAAATGCAATTAAAAATGTTGTGAAATTGTCATGATGATGTCTTTGGCACAGTGGTTACGTAGGAAATTCAAAATGGGCTGTTCATACTTGCCAAATCTCCTAAATTTTTCGCAAACTGAATGAATTTGGCCTCATTTTACAATTTTGTGAATAGTGTGTCACATTTTACAAAAAAAAAATGAATCATTTTTGTGAAGGACTTTCAATTGGCTGTCTCTGTACCTTCTTTTTGAACTATTCCAGTGGTGAAAAGATGCCAGATGTAGTACTTGCTTCGAGCAAGATTATACAGACAAGTTACTGAAGCAGGCTTAATTGGCAATGCTAAAGTCGCTAAGAAATTGCTGTGATCTAAAAACAATGTGTTGCTTATCAGTATTTGCTGTGCCAAGTTAGTTGCTACTTGTCAGCTGCATCTAAACTTAAATAATTTTACTAAAGTGCATGCGTATCTCTTGTAAAATGTGTGCACTCAGGGCGAGCCTTTAAAAAAAATTCATGCTGTTTAATTCACCCACCCTCGCAACCCAACCTCATGCCATGTCGGCAGGATTTTACTCATTTTAATTCCACAGGTCGGCACTTATTTGCGTTTATTGTTCATGTTAAGCCATGCCTCTTTCAGGTAGGTCACTAAGTCAGTAGGAACTGATCAAAGGTTCTCAAACTTTAGAAGCTGGTCAGAGATTTTCAGAGAGTCTTTCTTGGAGGAACTGTACTGTAGAAGACAACCTACCAATGAGCCCGTATAGCCACCCTCATATACTTTACGACACAATTTCTGTTGTGTCATCGTGTGCACACGCTACATCCAAACCAAGATCTAATGTTGGGAACAATGCTGAGCCTCTTGCCAAAAAGGAATGGAAGTCTTTGTTCACATACGACTTACTCACTTCGGATAGCTTGGTGCTACAGGACTCCAACCTAATTAGTAGCAACATTGTCGCTGGGCGTCAGGGTAGTTACTACCTTCCTAAAGTTGAGCTGCACGCAAGATGCCCACCTGACCCCCACGTATAGATCTGTGGTCCGCATCATAGATTTCATCGAACATAGCCAACTAATATGTGTATATATAACATGCGCGCATCAAATGTTTTGTAGCACAGAGCAAACTTTCGAATAAAAGAAAGTTTAGGTTAGTTTAGGTGCATTCATCAATGCTGTGCATCCACTCTCCCTTTTGAATATTTTTGCCCCTGTCTCCTGGCCATTACCCGAAGCTACAATCTTTCTTGTTTGTAGTGTGTATCAGCTACAAGTAACAACTGTTCTACAGTGAATTAGTATCTGGTCTTTGTTATTTGGATTTGGTTTTGGTTTTGCCATGCACGTGTAACCATAATATCTCCAAGTACACCACCACTGGGAACACAGGATGGGAAAACATATTCCAGGCACGTTCTGTTCAGCAAAAATCCTTGCGAAATTTGTAGCAGTTACGGATGCTTTGAGGGCTGAAAAAAAAAATTAAAAAGTATTGGATAAAAGCACACAGGAAGGCAACGTGACAACTCCAGTTCTATATTTAAGCATATTGGAACACAATGCCTATAATGCCCCACATGTGGTTGGACAAGATTCAGTGTTTTCTGTGCAAGAGTGTATGAGATTACTCAGGAATGTGGGCTGGCACAGCTGTTAATGTTCATGACTGCATAGAAACTAACATGTTCACAGGTCTAGGGCTCTTTTTACTTATGTTCTCCTGGTGTCTGAAATACAATGACACATACGGAAAAATTCCATGACTCAGCATTTAATAGCATCCTCGATGAACCCCAATTTATGGCCTAATTTTTTCGTGTGCTAAACTGCATTCCTATGCCTTCACTACCTTTTAGTGCACTGGTGCTGACACATGCGTTCCTTTCAGCTGAGGCTTTCTAATGCGCTTTTGCATGTTATGGCATGGGGGAATTTCATTGCTGAGGTCTGAAAAAAGAGTGATCATGAAAGTGCAGCTTGATAGACTTTCACACATGGGTTTTGTTTTGTTAAGGCATTTTGAAGCAAATGTAACAAACAAGGCGGGACAATCATGTGACATTGAAAGTGAAGTGGTCGTCATGTATTATGAATGTTGCATTAGCATTTAGTGTTATGAAATTCTACTGTATAGTTTCTCTGTGCCTTGAGACTTATGGTAAGGTGAATGGAGTGTTGTCCTATTAAAGTAAACAAAGCAATTTGCCCTGCATTATTTGAATCAGTGTTCAGCATACTGGTTCTCCAAGGACAGTTTTTATTGGATGAAATTCAGAACTGCCATATATAATCTACTTGCCTTGCTGCGATTCCCATTCAAGTTCTTTAATTACCCAGGAGCTGACGTGCCACTAAAGAGCCCCTAAACCGCCTCTTGTATTTTTAGCACTTTTGAAATGAACACATTCATAGTGTAAAGAATACTGTGCCAATCATCTTTGGCGAACATGGCAGCGCTATGCATTGCAGGGCGACAACAAATTAAAAGATAGCAATACCATACCCCTCCCCACTCTCCAGACAGAGCTTTCCAGGTTTCTTTTTTTTTTTTTTTCACTTGTTGTGACACCAACAGGAACCTTTGTGCGACGTCATAAAGGTAAAAGCTGTTGATTAATCAGACTAACGATAGCACCAACTTAACGAGAGCTGCCTCTCTGTTCTAAAAAAAAAAAAGAGAGGGGGCCTCACCCATTGTATGCCACTGATCCATCCTTGAAGCTTCCATTCAGTTGGCGTTGCATGGAGGGCGATTAAGGGCAGGCAATGGAGGAGCATTTCCTCTGGTATATTGAGTGTGACCTTTAGCGTTCCCTGTACCGTGTGGAGCTGGTGAAAGTACATGGCGAGGAGAGCACCAGTGGGTAGGGTAGTGAAGGCAAGCAAGGAACCGCAGCGGCAATGTAGTTGTACATCAGATGCCTCTAACTTTGCTATTATGGCATCATTTCAAAAATTTATTGCAACTGTTTGTTCATTGTAGACTGGCACACAGCTGCCACTGTATAACAAATTTCTCTTTAAATATACTGTACAGTTCATATGGTATTGATCGAGGCTCCCAAGTGCTGCGGATTGGTTACAATTTTCTGAAGTTCAATGAAATCAGATTCAAAACAGAATTAAGAATGACAATGCAAACGGATACACACACAAAGCCGTTTTATGTAATGTAAAAAAAAAAAGTGTATTTTCATCATTGCATATGCGTTTCATCACACATCTCAATTGTTTTATTTATCACTACACAAGCTACTTGCACTCTTTTAACTCCTCTTACTTGTATATATTTAGCGTTTGTATAACACAAAACATGGTTTCACATAAAATGATCTATTCAGTTGGCTAGCCAAACCTCATAGTGACACAGTGACATCATCCCATGCAGAAAGAGCCTTTCTTCACTGTTAATACATGATGTAAATGACATAATCGATACCTTGATGTTCCAAGCTTTGGTTCATGCCGAAATGTTACTATACGTCACAGGCATTAAATTTCACAGGATGGCCATGCCACGCCACTACAGATGTGCTCTAAAAAAAATTGAAAAACATGAAAAATTGACATTTTTGAAAAACATTGTTTAAGACGTTTAGATTCTCTGCCCCTACTCCTGTGAGTTTCTTCTTATAAAGGCCACAACTAGGTCGAGGTTTTTTTTTCTTTTTATGTGTGTGTGTGTGTGTGTGTGGGGAAGGGTTGCACTCTTGTGAACTCCATTCTTGTGCAGACGGCCTCACTGGTGCATGTTCTCTACTAGGCATCACATTAATTCTCTGCCGTACTTTCTACCTCCTGTAATTTGGGCACCTTTTATCTTGCCTTTACAGGCACAAGGTGAAGACGACGTTTCTGTCACAGTAGAAGATGGGGCAAATTTCATGGAAGAATTCTTTGCAGAGGTAAGTAAAGGTTACCCATTCTCTTATTGGTTCAAAGCATGGATTGAGGCCAGTAGCCTGCCACTAGTAGGTCAGTGAAAGGTATTTTTTACACCCACCATCTCTCGAGATAATTTGCCTCCAATTGCAGTAGTAGTCTTTGAAGGAAACGCTGGACTGAATGAAAGAAAATGTAATCTATTATGCAAGCACCAACCCTTTTGTTCAATCAGCACTTTACGAAGGCTCTTAAACCCGCCACGGTAGGAATCACGCTGCTGAGCATGAGAGTTCTATCCCTGTCACGGTGGCCACATTTCAATGTGAGTGAAATGCAGGAATGCCCGTTTGTACCCAAATGAGTGCACCCAAATTTGGGTGCAGGTTAAAGAAGCAAGCCCAGGTGGTCAAAAATTAACCCCTGCCTCGTAATCGGATTGTGGTTTTGGTGCAAAAGAGCCTGAATTCCTATGAAGACTCAGATCCTTAGAAGCCAATGAAAACGGGCGTGTTCCTGATGTCGATGTTCAGTTTACTTATAAGACAATGCGCAAGTGTGCTGTTCACACTTGGTGGGCTCCCGAGGTTTGGCTGCCAGTGCAAGCAGAGTTGATGCACATGTAGGGGAAGGAATGCCACCTACAGCAAGTCATCTGCTGCAAACCCAATTTCTAGCATTGCCGTGACAGCTCAGTGATTGTGGTGCTACTGCGTGCAAGGTTGTACGTTCAATTCTCACTCATGGCCATTCAGGTGTGGGCATAATGCTATAACACTCATGTACCAAGCTTGGGGTCCCTGTTGAGAGACTTCTATGTTGTCCAAATAAGCAGTATGGAGCTCTCATCTGTGGCATCTCGGGTAGACTGTGTGTCACTTTGGGACGTTTGACCCCATGAATCAAGCAATGGAGCAACCAAACTTTTCTAAAATTTCCAGGGTAGGATTTGCTTGTGAACGGCGGCTGTGTGCTCCCTTTAACAGTAGAGCACACTGACCCTGTCCTTGATGATTTCGTTGCTATATGCCATCATACAGCATCATCCTTCTATATGGTTACTGCTTTTGTGTCAAAATAATAGGAGAGAGAAAGCAACTGTACCTAAGTCCCTGTCAAAGGTATGTGGGGCATGTCTCGGGCTGTTCACTGAGCTTCGGTAACATTTTTTTTTTTTTTTGCCTTGTAGCTACAAAGTGAGGAGGGCATTTGGTCTTGCTTCCTTGTGCCGTGAAATAGAGTAGGAGCTTTGTGCATGCTATGGCACTAGTTCTGACCATGAGTAGGTATAAAATGGTTGGCCTGGTTCTGCTAAAGAATGCACAGTGTTCAGCGATTCAAATGTGATATTCGGAGTGCGTGGCTACCGGTGCTTTTCGTGCCGCTGATGGGCACAGGGGACACCAAGCTGAGTCATTGTGGTATACAATGAAAGCGAGAGCCTTTGTGCTAGCCCTGTGACTGCCATTTGACTGCATAGTGATCACCCAGCGCTCACCAGTGGCGCAAGAAGTGCCGACCCCTATGCGGCCTCATTATCACGTTTGGATCACTAAACGCTGTACATATCCAACTGTTTGTACTTGGCCATTTTGTCCAAATCAAGCATAGCTATAGTTTTAGGTGCCTTTATTTGGCTTGAGCATCCTGTTTTCATCGCACTGTCAGCTTTAAAGGCCGTACATGGTTTTTTTTTTTTTCTTTTTTTCATATAGCGGTACTGTTTCATTCTTGGATGCTTAGAAATTCACACAGGTATTTCTTAGGAGGAATTTTATGCTAGTTCCTGCATAAGCCTCCGGTGCAGCCGTTTAGTCTTTTGGGTGATGATAAGAAGAGCCTGGCCCCTGATAGATTCGACTTCTAAGGTGACCTGACAGCCAGGTTTAGGCGGGATGCATCTAGTTCTTACCACCGTGCTCCCACTGTCCCATGGCTTATGTGTGAGACGGTGTTTTGTCCCGCTTTTGCCTCTCTGGTCCCCAAGTTATCCCAAAATGCCTGCCCTGTGGTACCGATTCGGCTGTTCACTTTCTCATGTGCGGTGACACCCCTTTCAAACACTTGAAAGGCAGGCAACGAAGCAACACACTGCTGGAAGTGAGGCAGCAGCACCTGTGATCCTATAACGGTTCCAAAAGTTAACCGTTAGCTCTCCCTCGTATGGTAGGTCAAAATGAGACTTTTGCTGACGAAAGTGTGCTTCTGATAACAGTGCGAAGGCAAGTGAGCGGTTCACTTTACGAAACGTTGTAACATCGCAGCCCTCCTAGAATGCACAATCGCTTAACGCCTCATACGTTTTCTCGACGCTGCTGCAATGGCCTTCTCGATGTGGTGGCTAACGAGCCAAAGCACACTGGGCATGCTGTCTTCATGCAGTCTTACTTGTCGTGCACATGGTGTTGGAATCCAAGCACATGGAATAATGCCAAAACACAAGTGCAAGTTTACTGAATAGCTTGGAAAAGAGTTTTCCCTTCACATAAACAAAACTTGGGAGGAATTGTTGTTTCTATCTCCATCTTTTGTCCCACTTTGGCGTTCGAGGAATATAATGACATTACTTCTAACTTACTTCAAGGCTCATTAAACTAAGCCTTTGTCCGACTTAATCGATAGGAGTGGCATGCTGTGGCAATACCTCGCCACGGCTCAGAAAAAAAATCTATAGATAGCAGTAATTGGTTTGTGTTGAGCCTTTTAATGTAACTGCTTGATTATTTTCACTGCTTCCAGTAGTGTTGTCTGTTTAGAGTATTCAGAGCAACTCACCCATGACAACTATTTTTGTTTTAATTGCTAGCCTATATTAGTTTGTAATGCTACCCTGGTCTCGCACCAACACAGGCATTATGTTGTACACTGAAAAAATTAGACGACTGAATGTCAAGGTTAAAACATTCGGTTAATGTTAAAAATGCTTTCGCACAAAGAGACACTGAAATAAATGAGAAAAAGAAGTATTCTAAAAAAATGTTATTAGCCAACCCATCAGCATACTTCTCATCGTTCGTATGGCGGCCGCAGCTGCCGCACCAAGTTGGCGTCCAGCAGGGTTTGTACGGGACTCTGCATGCCTCGTGGGCGACTTTTGCCGGCAGCAGCCAGCTGCTGCCTTATCTCCCGACTTCACAATGACATTTTGACGTGACCAGGGCCATCTGCAGCCTAAAGCTCCTCTCCATGGCTGTGCTTCCAGAGCAGCAACATTTCCGGGAGTTCGCTGCCCTTTGCGCTGCAGCTGCATGCATGACAGCTAGCGAGCCGCGGAGTGACGTGCGGGCTGTTTCTGTCTTGCTTGAGCCCTTGGGCCTACCACTGTTCTAGAAGAATGGGAACTGTATTGCACAGTGCACCACTGCTTATTTCTCTCACCGCAATAGAGGTTGACTCATTCTTTTCTGTGAGAAGGTCACGTCCACATGTTACCAGCTGTTGGATTATAAATTAGTAATCGTGTGTCTCAACAGGCTGAGACCTTTGAGTTCTGTTCTGTTTACTTTTTTCCTCGGTCCTTTAGCTGATTGCAGGCTACATTTAGGCAGTCCAAAAGTGTTTTAATGGAAATATTTTCATAGAGCTTGCACAAAACTGTCATCCAGCACTGTACCAGGTGCTTTAGCAATGACTTTAGATAATTTGTAAAGAGTGTGCTCCAGGCTTCAAACGGTCCCATTAGCATCATCTGTAACTTCTGGGTTTTCATCCCAACCAGCCTTGCTCAGTTGGACTCATGCACCATGTTTCCACTTTCTTACTCTTTTTTATGGAAGCCAGGGCTTCCGAATCACATGTAACAGCTTTTTTGAACCACATACATGTAGCTAATTTTCACAGGGCAAACTAACGGCTTTAGGACAAAAAGAAAAGTAAAAAGGTACAACTGGTATAAAGAGGTGCTTGGTGATACAGTAGTATTTGTGCCGGCAGACATCAGATAAGTTACTCTAGAAAGCACATTGCATTTGCTAAATTGAAGCCAGCCAGTTATCAAGGCAACGCCACTACTGACAGTCTCGGGACTAGCAAGAGTCCTGAGGCTGTCACCAGCTTCTAAATATTCATGGCCGATATCTTACATGAAGTACAGTTTTGTTCCACATAGTTTTGTTTTACAGCGCATAAGGAAGGCATTCTGGGAAAAGGTAAGCGGAACATGAATGTGTCTCATGACACGTTCATAGAGGGATATTTTAAAACTGTTGCTGGTAGTCTCTGGTTTCTTAATAACTGGACATGCCCCAAACACTGTCCACTTTGAATTTTGCAATAGCAGCACATGCCCTGAAGTAATTAAGCAACTATTGGTGAATGTTGCAGTTATTGTCATGCAACTATGTTCACTGGCATGAACATTCTGTTGCTGAAAAAAAAGTGCTTTTATCTCAGATCAACTGCAAAGTTATTTCTTCACTGAATACTCTATCTATAATAAACACACATTCACGTACTTATAGCTTGTATGGCTATGGGATTGTCATGTATACTATTCAGATTTTTCAATATTTGTAGTGATACTATGCTGTTGCATATCTGTTTTGGAATATCTGCTTCATCATGTGCTGTCTAATGACATTTGTTCAGTGTCTTTCTTGCGAGATTTGTTGCACAAATGAGGCTGCTTAACAGACTTTGATGCATGTTCTGACGGGTCTCCATAGATTACTCACAGCGCATGGACATCCATTTTAGAGCGAGACTCTTAGGCAGCCGTTGCAGTGGTGAGCATTGGCGTTCCTCGTAACCGAGCGTATGAGCATAGCGAAGGATGACAGAGCGAACACGAAGCGCAGGGGAGGATGAAAGACTGCAATAGCGAAGAGAGCGTGAGAAGGAAAGCGGAGGAGGAGGGCATGGCAAAAGCACAAGACGGGCTCTGCAGCAACGACGGCTATGAGGTGGTACCAGACTAGCGCACGTCGTCTGTATGGAAACAAAGCGCTGCATGAGCGGAAGTCTGTCTGCAGCGGCTGCTGCAAATCGTGCCCACGCGTCACCCATGTGCTGCCTCTCACGATCTCCTGATTAGTGAGGCATTCGTGCCACACTTCGCTCCATTTGCAATTTGCCATACGAGACAGATTGTCCGCACCAGCCAATTACCTTGCGAAGTGAAAACACTTATGAGCTACGCTCAAATTCAGCATTAGGGAGTATCGTAGTCGTCAGAAAATTATTTTCTCTCAAATTTATAGAAAAATGATTTGGCGTTTACCGCTGCTCTGTTCTTACTAGAATTTTGCGGAACGATCACATTTTATAGTTCAGATCATTCAGTATAACACTTAGCAATGTTACTTACCTGGTTTTAAGAAAAAAAATAATAAGGACATGTTACCTTCATGGTGCATCTTTCAAATGCATCCCCTAGCAATTAATGAAAACCAATCTTGAAAACCATGCCTTGTCGTATTGCACACAGCAGAAGGGGCATAGCCGCCATGTTTTAAGCATCGCTTACTGCGAGGGGTACAGATGAAGGCAAATTCGAAATTATTTTGCTTGACACTAGAAGCAAGTAACAGCACCAAGTGTGATACGTACTGAACAATTCGCACCTTGAAATGAGATCTTTCTGCAAAATTTGAGCAACAAGAGAACAGCATTAAGAGAGAAACCTGTTTTCAATGATTTTGACAAACACGTCACTGGATGCTTGTTTGCATACAACAACAAAAAAAAAAGTTCATCTAACTGAAGGATTGGGTTGCAGCTTGGCGAGTGCCACGTGCTCCAGTAGATGTGCTTATGCTTCCTTTATAATAAGAATTTGGATGGTGAAATTTTACTCTCACGTTGTTACTTCTTGTTTATAAGATGCTCCTTTTCTCTGCGTTCTATTTTCAGGTGGAGGAGATTCGTGAGAATATCGACAAAATACAAGCAAATGTCGAAGAAGTCAAGAAAAAACACAGTGCCATTTTATCAGCTCCACAGACTGATGAGAGTACGTAGGATCATACTTTCTCTTTTTTTTTCTGTGTGTCTGGTGGGGCCAGCAGAAGATAGCGCCTCGCATTGGCTGCAAGTAGACAGTCTTCAGAACTAAGAGCACAGGAAGAAAAGCAGTTGTTCACAGCTTCTAATTGCCAGCTATAAAAATGAGTTTGTAATAAGCAAGTGCAATCTTTTCTTTTCTTTTCTTTTCCATTTTTTTTTCTTTTTAATCGGCAACCAGGGTAACAGCATCCCCACATCAAAACATAGGGGGTTAAGTTTGTTAAAAATAATGCAATTTCCACATTGGAGGCATTCAATCAGTGTCCTGTATTGTAAGGTATATTATTTTACATGGGATTTGGTTACTGAACATCAAGGTCACTGGTTCAATTCCCAGTGTCAGTGGCCACATTCTGATAGGGGAAGAATGCAATAACACTTGTGTGCCATGCTTCATATTGTTGTTAAAATGTCCCGGATTGTCATGATTATATTGGATCCATCATAATGTCACAACCCACTGTACTGTTTCAGCAAATTGAACACTATAATATTGTTTCAATTATACTTTACACTAACATTTATCATTAGCCATGCAAAGGAAAAAGATGGATACAGCATTGAGAGATAGAAAAATGCAGCTGTATGAATTTAAAGATAAGATGCTGGTACAATATGTGCACGGTATTCAATTTGAGATTCAATGGTGAATAAAAGAAGCTGTGCAGGTCATGTTACCTGTAGAACAGATAACCATTGGTCTATTTGATTATTAATGCAGATCCAATAACTAGCTTCCCTTTGTACGTTTGTACCGCTGTCGAAACCAAGGGATGAGTAATGCAGTTGACAGGGATGCAGGATAGATGTAGTCGTGAGATTAGAAAATCATGATGTAGGGTCATTGTAGTTGATGCGCGACATGGATAATCAGATTTGTAGAGGTCTTCATTCTGCAATGGGCTTAAGTTAGTTCATCGGTAAGGAAGGTTGCAATATTGCTGTACTACATTTTTTTTTGCTTGTGTTTTGTGACACAGAGGTCAAGCATGAGCTGGAGGACCTTATGGCCGACATCAAGAAGACTGCCAACAAAGTACGGGCCAAGTTAAAGGGTGAGTACTGCCACTGTAATGATGGCTAGACGTGTTGCTTTCTTTTACAACCATGCAAGGGCTGTGCAATAATCTTTCAGTGCTACTGGTTCAGCTTTATGTCTCTTCCCTGCACCTCACAGAGGTGAGAGGGAAAAAGAACCAAGGGTTAAATTTATGCTCATTAACCAGAAGTTCTTCGCCTGAATATAATTGAGAATTGAGAAGACCTGCCATCAATTCACAGCTGATAGAATGCTGCATACAATGTCTGGAAGCTGTTGGTTTGATCCCAAGCAGTGGCAAGTTTATTTATATTTTATTTCTTTACGCTTCTTTTTATTTTAGAGTTTAGGCTGACGCATTGCCATTGCCATATAACTCTGATACCGAGGTATAGACACAAACAGCAGTTCTGACAGTGGCATCTAATGGTGCTACTTGAACCACAATGTGTTCAAAGCGCTTTTGTGCTGTGCAACCTTTTCAATAAGAAAAAAAACGTTGAGACCATTGTTAAGAAGAGCACTTTGCTGTTGAACGTTTACACCAGTGGATAAGTAATACAAGTATCGCACGATGCACCCTTGACCATGCTAAAGTCCAATTGGGATTGAGTATCTCGACAGCATTTGGGGGGGGGAGGGAGGGATCTTCGGAAGGGAGCCAATTACAATTGAGAAGTTCAATTCCAGTCAGGCTCAACTGCAATCGAAAATGCACCTTGGACGTCGATATAAGACACCTGTAGACACCTGTAGACACCTATGCACCTTAGGCCAATCACAAGCCAAGATCATGTTACCGTACCAACTCGCCCAACTGTCTATTTTTTTGCTTTTACACCTATAGATACCTATAGCCACCTGCAGCTGTGGCTCCGTGGCCATAGTATTATGCTGCCAAGCACGAGGTCTTGGGTTTGATTTTTGGCCACTACAAGTGCATTTTGCAGGAGGCATAATGCAAAAACACTCATGTACTTAGGTAAAGATCATGATAAAGAATCCCCCTGTGAGGTGGTCAAAGTTAATTCGGAGTCGTTCACTACAGCATCTCTAGCAGTCCCAGTGCTACTCTGGGATGTTAAAACCCTATGAATCAATCAAGGCATTGTTCTACATTGCAGGAAGGGTTCTGCATGTTTTGATTGACAACTGGCTTCGTAAGAGATTACTGCCAATTCTGACGTTCTGAGCTATGTCTTAATACCACGGTGACATGGTAAATTGTAATGCATGTACATCAGTCTATAGCTAATACCCACTTAATAATACCCACTAATTGCCCACCGTAAGCGAAAGGGACATAATGTTTCCATAAGGTCAAAGCACCTATGTGCCCATTTGCCTGCTTTGGCTTCAGTGCCTGTTAGTCTCCCATTTGTAGCATCTAAGTCTTTTGAAACCTGTTGTCACAAAGTGCATATTCAGGAATGCCGTTCGTTGTTATTTACTTTCTCATTTTTTTTCTCTCAATCCTGTTTCCAGTCATGGAGCAGAACATCGAGCAGTTGGAGCAGACGCAAATGATGTCCGCAGACTTCAGGATACGCAAGACACAGGTAACTAGCCAAAAGCGTTCTGGCCTTGCATCACTATGTGACCTGACCTTGAACGAGAAAGAAAAGTCATTTCCTTCTGGTAGACATGCGGAGTGAATTTCGAAGAGCACTGTTTTGAACTCATGAATGGTATGTTGTTACCCATACAGCATAAATTTGGCAGGTTCCTTTTGAGTAGTCCGTATAGCAATTAGAGCCCATTCTCAAAACAGCACAGCAATACTAGGCCTTGTCAGCATATTCAGCCTATTGCACTCTTGTGCTAAAAATAAATCCTAATGCCTAATTGCATCAAATGCAGGCACCTACAGTGTTTTCTTTCCATGTACTTAGCATTTCATAATATAATTATATCTCCAGGAAAAGTATAAGGACTATGCTGCTTCCAAAAAAATCTTAATTTAGCCTTGAATTGACAACTGCTGGCAGCTTTTGTGTGTTCACGTGTGCACCACAGTCTTCACTTCAGGTTGCGCATGTACACTACTGTGTGCTATCACATTGCAGCAACATTTAGTCTTTGTGATGGCTTGGACATTGGTCAATTGGTTTTGCAGTCATAGTGAACACCTAACAGCTGAAAAGCCAGAGGGAAAGTTAAACAAGAATGCAACATACGTGACGTACGGATGCACTAACATAGGTGTGTCGGTGCCAGTATGTGTCGTCCATTGTCTTTTCAGGCCGTTCGATGTTCACTATGTACTTAGAACAGGATGCCTGTAATGAGCCAACCAGAACATTTCATGTAATTTGGAATGCTCTCTTCCCTGTAGCCGTTACTAAAGTGACCAACTCTCTCTCTCTTTCTTGTCTTTTTTCTCCATTTTCCTGCCACCCTCTGTATCCATTTTCGACATGCAGCATTCAATGCTGTCTCAGAAGTTTGTGGAAGTGATGACAGACTACAACAAAACCCAAACAGATTACAGGGAGAGGTGCAAGGCTCGCATTCAGCGGCAACTAGAAATCAGTAAGTTCCACACTAGTTTGAGTAATCTGCATTTGAATAGTTTACTAATGTTTGGTACTGTATTGACCCCAAGCACACCAGACCTGCAGGTGAATTTTGGCCTGTTTTCACAAAGTTGTTTGCACAGTTCGTTTGTTTATTGTAGTCATTATAAGGTTTGTCAGCTTTCAGCCTTTTTGTTTTAACAGGTAAATCAATTTGTGTTCTCATATGCATGAATCCACTGGCATGGTCATATTCAGGCTACAGACACACTGTGGTCTAGAGTGCAATGTTCCTGTAGACTAGAAATTTGTCAAAACTCAAAGGCTGCCCAAGAGTAACCACTATTATTGGGTTAGTGCAAAGTTTCTTTGTGAGGATGGCAACCAGTCTTTGGCCATTTTTGCTCAAGGTTCTTCAAAATTCATATACTAAGGAAGAATAGGCATTAGTATGAAATATTGTCCGTGTATTGGGCTACCTATGGGCCAGCTGTGGAACTTATTTGGACTTGTTTTTAGAGGTCTAGCTTCTTGTTTGCCCAAACACATCTAGTTGGCCTAATTTACCATGATATAAAGGCCACAGTATTTATTGATCTATTAATTTAGTTTGCCTCTGTAGCATTAAAAATTGTTTTAGCTAGAAACATGAAGTGTTTCCAGGGGGCTTGAATCACTGATGTTTGTATGCCAAGAAACAACCAGTGCACTGCTTTGTTCAGTTCATAGATGCAGAAAAAGGATCTATTTTATTCAGCCACATTGAGCAGTTGTCTTTAGACAGTTGTGTAATTATAGAGCTGTAGAAAGAGTACTGATCTGTTGAAGAGTCTCGGGAAGCTTGGGCGATCATGCTTTGTTATTGGATTACCTTGAGTTAATGTTGTGAACTTACTTTCATGTGCTTTTCTGTGCTATGCTAGGCTATCTATGCTACGAAGCACTGGATTAGTGTCCAAGTTTGAACAGATGTTCGTGTTTGTGGAGAGTCTTTAGTTCTTCGAAAACCATTACATTGTAGAATGTTGACAGTTTTAGTTGGACTGAGAAAACGCTGTTTGGTGACCCAGCCAACTAGCTGCAAGCTGTACGCAGACGTGTGAAGTGCGGCATGTCGCCTGGTATCCACTGTCTGGAAACTGTTTGTATAAAGCATGGCCTCGTCGTTTTCTTTTCTTCGTCTTTAATTTTTTAAATTTGGTGAAAGTTTCAGGCTGCCCTGTTTCACACACTTGTTTATTTGATAACAGAAGGATTGTCTTGCCCTTTCATCGTGTTAGTGTACCAAGCTATGATGTGTGCTTGAGATGTGCAGTCGTCTAATGTCAAGCTGTCATAGGCTTCTGCAGCTGTAGTGCATTGCCAAACCGCATATGCTTTGTCTGCTGCAGCTGGGCGTATGACAACCAACGAAGAGCTTGAAGAGATGTTGGAGAGCGGGAACCCTGCCATCTTTACACAAGGAGTAAGTGTTGATCTGTTTTAAGTGACAGGCCAGAGTGACAAGCATTTGACTGCCTTTTAAGTGAAGCTTAATGGGAAAGTAAAGTCCATTTCGTTGGAGAAAGTGTTGTGAAAATAGCACCGAAAGGACAAGTCAGGGTGCAACTGACATATGTTGCTAATGTTGTATAGCTGTTTGTGCATGTGTGCATACACGTGTACACGTGTGTGTCCTGCATATAAGAGAATGTTAACAAAATGAAACAAGAGACACACTGTGGTCTTGCAGCAGCACTTTTGCATTCTACTGAATGCAGAGCTACTTGTACCATTACCGCATACATTGACACTTGTAGTGAAAGACACGTGGATTTTTAAAAAGTTATCAATCATTGGTTTTATTGCTACTCGTTGTCTTGGTCACTTAAGCCTGCAGCTTCACGCTTCTATAGGGGTGTTCAGTACTACTGAGATCTAAAGTTTAGCAACTAGTTGTTCTCTTATCGCTGTTGATAACTGCCGCAAGCCATGTGAAATTGTCTCACTTCTTGCAAGCAGCGCCATTTTGCAGAGGATAATTCACCTGCAATGCCGTCCCTCCTTCCTCCCTCTTGGTTAGATAATCATGGAGACGCAGCAGGCGAAGCAGACGCTGGCTGACATCGAGGCCCGGCATGCAGACATCATCAAGCTGGAGACGAGCATTCGGGAGCTACATGACATGTTCATGGACATGGCCATGCTCGTAGAAAGCCAGGTGTGTGCACTGGGGATGAGTGTCTTGCGTGAGCAAGTGTTGTTGGACAGGTGCTTCCCAGACATTACGAAACAGCCTACGCAGAATATAGATGGCCTCTTTGAACTTCTCTTCGACCCCCTGTCACACAATAAGATTTGCTGTCATTTACACGAAGTGACTGACGGCTACTTTTAATTTCAAGGACGCATTGGTGACCATGCTGGCGCAGCATATGAAAATATCACTTTTCTGCTCAACTTAGTCAACTTGGTGGCCAAAGTGGCATGGTTGTGCAGGCAGAGTGGGACAGGGTTCTAATTCTCAAGCAGCATGCAATGTAAGGTGTTCGATGTTTCCTCAAAGCTGTCTTAATTATCGGTTGGTGACTGTATCGTAACCCCAAGGCCTAGTGCCTTATAAATTCGTTTTTAGAGACGCTATCTTGGAAATTATGGATCACCATGCTAGTGCAACTGTTTCCCGCTCGTAATTCAAAAAGAAAGATAATCACACAGGTGTGCCTCGTAGGTTACGTGTATAGTAATTAACACCACATCATTTAGCACTGGTCATTCGGTGGCAATGCGGAAAGCCTTAAAGAAACAAATTCTTTTCTGCATCATTAATTTGTTTATCCGCTGAAGCGCAACACACATTGAAAGTATCTCAAAACGATGAATCGTGCAGCGCTTTACTCGGTTTCAAGGGTAGTTAATGCATGCTTTGAGGGTCAACCGCATCATGCAACACTAAAGGCTCAATTTCCTCAGCACATGGCGATATGGTTGAGAAGGAAAAAAATGGGAGCGCAAAAAAAACGAGGACGTGACGAGAGCACAGGACTGGCCTTGTCCTTGTTTCTTTTGCGCTACCATTTTTTTTCCTACTCAGCCATGAACCAACTCACCCAACAAATTGTTTCTGCTCGGTCAATACGGTGGCTAGAGATGCACTGGACACTGGCCTTTGGCTCAGGCTCGTACACAATGCAGTCCATGAGAGCGGGGCGAGAAATTATTTTTCAAATAACGATTGCACGGTTGTCGCAGTTCGAACTGGTGGGAATATCTTTTCCTATTTAAATACATGCGGCTCTGCCGGGACCAACTGATCAGTTCTAATTATTGACCACTTGAGTTATTTCATATTACCAGGATTTCACTCTATCATCTCAGAATGTAGGAGTTGTGCCTCTACTAACTCAGAATTTGTAGGCTGAAAATAAGCAAGGCTTAATCTCGAGAAATGTGAATGGAGATTTTGTGTGTGTGTGTGTGTGTGTGTGTGTGTGTGTGTGTGTGTGTGTGTGTGTGTGTGTGTGTGTGTGTGTGTGTGTGTGTGTGTGTGTGCGTGCGTGCGTGCGTGCGTGCGTGCGTGCGTGCGTGCGTGCGTGCGTGCGTGCGTGCGTGCGTGCGTGCGTGCGTGCGTGCGTGTGTGTGTGTGTGTGTGTGACAGTTTTGTGCACCTGGGATTCTAAAGTGTTCAGCTATAAGAACCCCAAATTTTTTATAGCAAAAAAAAAAATTCACGTTTCTCGTCTAGACAGACTCCACCTTTGCACAAACTTTTTTCGACAGCTGCTGCAACACACATGGGATGCATTGAACTTGTTTTATGGTGCATTTGCTGTGTCGTGACTCATGAACTGTTCCCAAGGAGTCTCTTTTTTTTTTAATATTGCTATGCATTTGTTCATTGTGGCATGTTTTTGTTTTTGTCACACATTGGACCACAAGACCATGTATATTTCCTCATATTTATTTAAAGCAGTAGAGTAGGGGGAAGCAGAGTGACAAGCAGGGTAGAGTTTATTGCAGAGAGGTACAGTTTATTGCTCATGTGTAGCAGAGTTTAGGTGAGCTGCTGTCAGCCGGCCTGCTTATACAACCACAAAACGAGTGGATGCACTGCAAAAATAATAATAATAATAATAAAGATGACCCCTTAACTACAGTCACTTCCAGCATGTTTTGCACACTTCCACCTAACATGCACGCAGCCAATATTATTTCTAAGCTACAGTCTACAGTACACTTTTCTCAAAATATTGTGCATTACTCTCTCAAATCCATATCTGCAGTGTCCACCGCCAAAGAGGGTAGGCATTTTGTGACCTCTTTCACAGTCCTTGCCAATGAGTGTTAGGCAGGTGGTGTGAAACCCTGAAAAGCTTCAGTAATGTTGGCAATGCAATCGCCTTATTTGCCAGGTCACATCATCAAGCGCGTTGCCGTTATCAGACAGTGTCTGCCAATGTTGCCAGGTCTTGTGGAAAGAAGGGGACATCGTTTGTGTCACGTTCGACAGCACGAACGATGTTTAATTTTTCTACTAATTTTTCTACCTGGCGTCTTTTTTTATCCGAGCTTCGGCATGACACGAGTTCTCGCTTACATGATGCCTCAATGCTCTCTGGGACAGCGCCAAAATGATGTTGATGTTGTTGTGGCTTCACGCGCAACCGCTCAGGGCACTTTGAGGCTGTTGTTCAGATCTCGTGAGGTTTGTTGTTCTGCCAGGCCACCCGATGGAGACAAAGCACCGCCGTGTTAGCGCGACGAAAAGTGGAAACACTACGTGTTAACCGTTATGTACGCAATAGGCTGGTACGGTTTATGCGGATGCAAAACACATTATGTTCAATGGCCGCTGAGTCGGGGATTTGACTTTACTACTTTTAAAACGAAACTACTTTTTAAGCAGGTACGTTTTAACGAGGTTTCGCTGTACATGGATCTCTATGGGGATGGCGAGGGGAATCGAATTTGTTTCATTATATCCTGTTTCGACGAGGTTCGAGCGCATTTGCATTTACACGAGGTGACCATGAGTTCTCTGCATTGGGGCTACAGGGCTGCAGATGTTGCTGACAAGCATACTGCTGGTTACATCTTCAAATTAATCATAAGACGCACAAAAGACACAACCACATTGGGCTGTCTATGCATGAGATTGGTGGGACAATACTGCCAACTCATGGTGCTTGTGATTGTTTTTGTTTTAAAGAAAGGTAGCACAGATGCACTAAGTGTCGTGTGAATGCCTTAACTTGTCACACCACCAAGTGAAACATTACATTCCATTACAGTTTCAGGGTATCGTTCATGTTTAACCAAAGGGTGATTCCTCCTTAGCCTCATCTAAGGCTTTAAATGAGGCAGTTAGGAAGGAAATTGGCAATGATCCCTTTACATTCTGACACACTGCCATGCGTTCTTACAGGGAGAGATGATCGACAGGATTGAATACCATGTAGAGCATGCACGGGACTACATCGAGACTGCCAAGCAGGATACCAAAAAAGCACTCGTCTACCAAAGCAAGGCCCGAAGGGTGAGTTCGATGTGGCTCTTTCAGCCTCTGCTGCACAGCTATACCAGCAGCTCTACATTATTCAGAGGAGAGCAGATGAGATGCTCAAATAGCAGCAGTCATTTCCTCCGAAGTTAGCTTCACGTTTTATCATTCATCAATTGGGACAGAACGCTACTCCACTATGTGGCTCACACAGCATATAATAGTATGCGCAGAGCATGTTAGTGGGTTGTGTAGCGGTCTTGAGTCCTTCAGAAGCGGACGTCAGAGAATGGTCAGCGTGTTCTTCTTTCCTTTTCTTTGTTCTTATTATTTTTCTCTCTTTTTTTCATCATTTGTTTAAGAAGATTGTGCAACTGACTAAATTAAAGCAACTCTGAACAACACACTCTAACTTAAGTCCCTCTACTGGAGACTTGTAAATCCCTGTGGTTAGTTAAAAGCTGATGCATTCCACTTGTTCATAAAGTACAAGCAAAACATTATTGCAGTTTTATAGTAAGCATAGCCAAGACTGCAAAGGAAGCTATTCACTTGTGTTCGTTTGTCTTAGCAATGTGATTTTAAAGTATGGGCTCAACTAGCCTTTTGTATTCCAAGGCAAGGAAAAAGGCAGCCATGCTTGGTTTTTAAGTTGGACCAGATACGCCTTTCAGAATGTTTCTGTGCACATTTATTAAAACGCGAATGCTTTTGCATCTGAGCACACCAGACATGCCTCACTGAAAGCCGCTTTCTTTTGAACAGGCACACTTATTCTTTTTGCTTTTCTTACTTAATTGGCAAGTAGAAGAGCTTTACGTGCAAGCAGCCATAATTAGTTATTTTTGCATGATTTGCAGCAGAGTGCATGTTTTCTTTTTATTATTATTATTATAATATTGTCGAATGTCAGTATAGTAGTAGCTCACCGCAGTTTGAAGCAAGGCTTGTCACACTTCATGTGCAGAAATGAGAAACATTTAATGGACACACTTAATTGGCTAAATAGCTAAAATGGAAAATAGGCTCGTTTGGTCATTCATGTTCACCCATATGATGTGTTGATTTGCATCAGTTTATTTTATTTTTGTTCTAATTTTGCTTCGCGTCCTTTGAGTATTTTCAGTTTCAGTTACTTACTTTTGTATTTTTGTTTTTCCTCCCTTTTTCCCTTCCGTACTTCCCTGCACTCTTCCTTGTTTTTTCCCACCACTTCCCGATTCCCAATTGTTTCTCCTCAACAAAACCACGGCGCCGACCGTTTGTGCTCTGCAGAAGTGCATCATTATAATCTCCATCGTGGCTGTGATACTCATCATTATAATCATAATCCTTGCCGTGAATTTGTCATGAGGGACCAGAACAACCTGGACACGAAGGAAGAGCCTGCAGCAGTGCTTGAGTGCTCGCAAAAAGATTGTTGAAGACGATGCGTAATGTCTGTTGGCAAGGCTGCCCTCTCCTCTTCCCTGCACCGCACATTCATCATGCCCAGCAACAAAACGTGAATGCGCCCCTGAATTTATGCCTCAGTGTTTGGCTGCCTGTGCCAACTACTGAACGACATTTTGGTTGTATCCCCCCCCCCTTATTTCTTTCATTACTTTATATTCAATTTCTTTCATTTGACCAAACTTGATGCCACCTTCCTTTTTTATTGTGGTTAGCTGCAAAGAGTTACTCCCGTATCCACCAACAGGCTTTGACTCCACTGAGTGTAGGACAGCGTCGCCTCTTCACCAAAGTAAATGTAACACAATAGTAATGCTCCTCAGCTTTTCCTTGTGATGAGGAAATGCTCAAACAATGTGTATTAACTCCAGTGCCTTCTTGTAAACATAAAAACGTTAAAGAGTGCATACATACAAAATTAGAGGCATGTGGATCTCTGGGGAGCATCGTGACCACTTTGGCCTAGGACTGGCGCTCACCTTACACTTTCTGAAGCCTGGTAAATTGTTTGGTGGAGGAACATTTAATGATATGAGGGTTAGCGAATTTCATAGGTGCAACGAAAAGTTTGCTGGTCAATGGAAGAACTTGTTGCTTGTGCACCACTTGGCCGGCACCGTCTACACTGCTGGTTGGCCGCTGTATATCTGCTCAGCAGGACTGTCCTGGTGGTTTTCTTGTAATGGCTGCTGCATGTACAGGAAATTGGGGTGGGACAAACTGAAGGAATGTGAACGGCGCTGCGCAGGGCCGAGTTGCTGAGCCGAAATCAAAAAATGGGGGCTAGTGCTATTTGCCTCTTGTGCCGAATGAACCGTTTCTGTGTTCAGTGGTCTCCCTTCTCTCACCACTAATGAGAGTAGACGGTGATGCTAGCGGTGCGCTGAGATAAAGATATGCGCTACTGCTTAAGTGTGCTGGCTCCTTAAGCGTCCTGCAGGGCTTACACACATTTGGAATGTTATCTCGCGGGCAAATGTGCACACATTTTTGTCTTTTTAATTGTTCACAAGGTGACATTAGGAAAGATATGAAACACAAGATGCGAGGCAAAAGATGCAGTGCGTTTTGTCTTTTACTTGCCTTTACCTATTGAAAGTGTGAACCAACAGTTGGAAAGAGCTCATCACGAAAATTTTTGTTTTTCTGCTCCCTTGGCTGGTGACTTCATCTTTGGTCTATATTATATTGAGGCACTAGTTTCAGCTTTCTCGCTGCACAATTTCCTTGTCGTAATGGCTGCTTCCAGTCTTATTGCTTGTGAACTTTCAGAATAAACCTCGGGAAGTTTCACAACTATACCTGGCTGAAATCTAACCAAACCATTGTTGGTTGAAATAAATGTAACCTTCAGTTCGGGCAAAGAGAAAAGGCACAGTGAAAAAAATTAGCCGCTGTGGGCTATGTCTGATTTTTGTCTGTGCATAACTTCCCGTCTTCACTAAGAATTAAACTACAGTGCAATAATCATGAGCAACTTCTAAACAAGCGTTACAATTTATAGTTATGAAGCTGCCTTTTTTTGGCAAAGAACACCAATTGAGTGACACGAAAAGATCCTTCTTTGGTTGTGAAGAACAAATCTGCTCTGTCATTTGCTTTGTAAATGCATCTAACAGTGTTGTCGAAAAATACCTCGGGCATCTGCAAAAGGTAAAAAGTGGATAGGCGTTGTGGAATTCCGTTGGTAAATACCTTGCTAGTTGCCTTTGCACAACATGGCAGAGCAGGAAGAAAGACAACATGGCAGTTAAGAATGACAGGCATATTTCATGTAATCTGTCTTCCCCGTACCACTAACAATTTACGAGAGAGGTTACGCTACTGAAATTAGGCTGCAATGCCCACACCTCTCAGTGGGTGCCACTGGTTCTCGAAACTCTGCATGCATTGTTTGCAAGGGATGGCTCACTTGCAAAGCAAACATGCGACATTTGCTTGCAAACCTGATGTATGCGCGCTTTTTTGTTCCTATGCACTGCGTTTAGCGCAGCACTTCTCAACACAAGCAAAAAGATGTGTGTAGTTTTGGGAGCCTTGGCTTGAAACTTTTTGGAGGCACCGCCACTTACTAGTCGCATTGCAAGGTTCACAAACAGCCGGGCTTTTTGTGTGTGTTTGTCATTCCTTTTTTTTTTTAATGCGACTCTGCAGTCGTATGACCCCAATGCATGGTCTGGTGGCCGCGTGCTTCCTTAGCAGTTTATCATTGATTGCAGAGAGCCAATTTTCTAAATAACTCTGTTTTGTCATTGTATTGCTTATTATTATCATTTCAGCTCGAGTGTTAATCCTCAGATTTTTCACTGTTTTCCTTTTTTTTTCTTTTGTTTGCTTATGCTTGAAGAATTGCAACTTGAAAGATGGTACTTTATGTATAGTAAAGCTACCATCATCTGTTCTGTATGCAAATTGATTTCAAATGAGTGTGAATTAGGTGTACTGTGGTGGCTGAGGTACGGTCCTCCTAGCTGAGGTACGGTTGCTCATAGCTGCAGCTCCGACACATTCTATGCACACACACAAAAAAAAAAGTGATGATCCTTGGCACTGCCATTATGAACAAATCTTGTCTTGTGTGAAGTAGTTGGTGTCTGCACCAAAGTGTGTTTCTCTGGATTCATTTGTTATTTAGTGCACCCTCCTTCATGTTGGTATCTGTAACCTGCGCTGGCGCCTTTGTTGTTGACACTTCTCTTCGCAAATGCTACACAAGGTGTGGGCTATGTGATTTCTTTCGGTTTTTATGCTATTTGAAAAGGACCTTTAAAACCTTATTATTTTATTTTTTCCACGTAATAAGGCCTGTAATTCTTAGCTTGTAGGGCATTATGCATCTTGGGGATGCGCTAACTACCGCATGATTGTCACATAGAGTAGTTAAGTTGTTTTGGGTGCAAAGTTACATTTAGCCTTGCTGAGGAAAAGGAATGTCATTAGTTTGGTGCCTTAAATGGTGTACTTACTACCCATTCGTTGCTTGCACTTTAAAGGTGTTGACAGTTTGTGCCTGTTGAACCCGGGAAAGGAACAATGACTTTGCATGCATGCTTTCAAGCCACTGTGAAATGCCACATGGCAACTTCGCGCATCTGACTCGATGCAACCAAGGTTGCAAGCACAATTGTAACAGAGTCCAAACACTGGCAGAGGACACCTTGCTTCCTTGCTTAGGCTATGGCGGCACTTTCAAAAGCATCCGAGCTCGGCCATCTTGTTCGGTGTGAAGCGAGCAGGTGAAATGAGCTCGCGGTATCTGTGCCTGGTTTAGCGGCATGTGGTTGGCACTGAGGATTTAAGCGTTACTGTGCCTGACAACTCGTGCGAAGGTTCATGATTCCTAAAGAATCCAGGGTAGTTGAGGCTTTCAGTTGTGACTGTGAAAATAGAAAGTAGCCTGATGTACCTGCTTGTCGGAAATCTCAGTTGCCATCTCAGTTACATTCTTTCTGTTTCTAGCAAGAGCGTAGATCTAGGTAGGCAGCAATTTTGTGTCCGTGGCACAAGTCTTTCTTTGGTGGTTGTAGCTATATGACACAGCTTGGCTGCTGCTTGGCTAGCAATGTAAAGTTGCTACTGTACTCAAAGATTTGTGACCAATCCATGTGGCTTTGTGACTTTCCTTACCCTTGTTTTCTTTGAAGGAAAACAATTGTATTTTTTGAAGCTTTTAGTGTGTGGTGGTTTATGTGTCTGTTCCTTTGCCCAGAAGTTTTTCTTTCTCTTTTTCTGCATCAGTTCCTCTTTGAGGCTGTCCATAAAAGCTCTTTGTGTGCCAGAAGAAAAATATATCTGCATATATATTAAATACAATATATATATATATATACATTTTATTTATTTGTTGCCTGTACCTTGATTTTCTGTGCCTGTTCATGTGTTACTATATTGGTGTCTTTTTATTTTTATTTTTTATTTTTTTGGGGGGAAGGAGTATATTTTCAGCTCTTTTAACAGTTCTTTCAAGAATACCTTATTAGGAACACTTCTAGACACATTTTAGCATATTGAGTTGGCCTGTTGCCTGCTCTCAAAACACTACATGACACCTACATTGACAGGATATTCCACATCTGTTGCCATCGCAGTGAGGGGCCCTGGCTAACATTACCAGAGCTAGATCTAGTACACACACAGAAGTACTCAAGAAAGTGGATGGGAGAGAGCTCCTGCATTAGGTCGGTTGGTAGAGCATCACACAGATAATGCAGAAGATGTGTGTTCAACTGTCATTTCGTCAACTTCCATTTTCCGAATTGTTTGCCATCTTAATCTTTATAGAAATGTTTTTTTTTGTATGCTTTCCCATGTTTATACTCAATTCTATTCCTTTTGTTTATTTTTTCTCTGTGTGTGGAAGGAAAGTGCATTCGTTAAAAGCTACTACATTTAGTAGCTTGACGAGGTGAATGCTCCCTCGACACAACGTTTCAGTCTGTTGGCGTCATGTGGCTATAACAAATGAAAATGGAGCCCCTCGGTTACCCTTATATTATTTCGCTCCATGCTTAATACAATAAAGTGACCGAATAGAATTTATATAGAAGGAACGAAGGAGGAAGCACTTAAAGGTATGTTCCAGTGGCTGAGGGATATTCTTTTTGCTTGTTTTTTAGATATTTCTGTTGTTTGGATTGCTGTATATGCTAATTTATCAATTCCAGAGCACAGGTAAGGTTCACAGTTTGAGGGCAGTTCGGCGATGCTCAGGCAAGCCGATGTGTTGCAACTGTACCTTCTGCTACGTTCTGCATGGCGCTACTGTTGTACAATGACACTCTAAAGAGGCGTATTCCGACTAAGCTGGAATGGTAACGGCTGCTCATACTGTGAGTGCATGGCCTCCGAGATCGGGTTGTGCATACTGTGATCTTGGGAGGCCATAATGACGGAAGGTTCGCCACCCGCAAGTTGCCGCACCAGTTCGCACCGAATCTCTGCGCTCTAAAATGCCTTACTGCTCTCTAAAGAAAGTTTACACCCTTGGGGTTGTAGTTTGTCCCCAAACAATAATCGTCATCTGTCTTGCCTGTATTTCCCTTCTTTAACGCTGCGAGCCCGGTACTTCCTAGTCACGAACGAGTTGCGCATTATCAGCTTGACACAGCATTCTCTACAAGAAAGTAGCGAGCGCCGAGTTTTTTTAAGAGGGGAAACGCAAGCAAAGCAGATTATTATTGTTTGGGGACAAGATAAGCCCCAAAGGGTGTAAACTTCCCTTAGAGCGTAAGGGACTAGGTTATATTCCATAATATTTAAAAACAGCGCTACCAACACAGGACACAGAGAATGGGACATACATGGCGCTGACTTACAACTGCGTTCGTTGGAAAAACACGATTGCTTTTTGAAGCCTTTACATCAAGCGTGCGCGTGCATGCTCAGTGTCAATGAAAGCACTTGTCATTCTCAAAGCATTGCCTCGTGGTCACGGGTGAGATTAACACCGTTGTTCACCCCTGTTCAACAAGCCCATTTCCTTCGAAGATGAGGCTACAGAAGGCTGACTAACAAACCCTTTTCTCGTTGTGAGATAGAATAGAATCTCGCGCAGAGTTTAAAAAATTAGGGGCCAGATTTGGTGTCGAAGTCTTTTCAGCTCATAATAAAGTTGGTAAAGTGGGAGCAGCTGTCCAAAGAAAGAAGGAATAGGAAAGGAAATCATAGGCTGTAAAATAAACCATGGAAAGAAACCCATTCCCTGCAAGATTGCCATCTTCTACCAAATTCATTTGCCCTGCGGTCTTTCGTACATTGTGCACACAGGACGATGCATTGACGTGAGGCTGTCGGAACACCGGAATTCTTTAGAGAAGGAAATCTACAGACCTGGCAAATCAGTGTTTCGAATGGGAGTATAAGCCGCTCTTTGGTGACACGAAAATCCTGTCTGTGCACACTGATAGCTGTACAAGAGAAGTGGCGGAAGCTTTTCACACAATGAGAAAAGGTAGTGGATGTGTTAGTGTGCATTGCCTAGCCTTACCTTTGAAGGAATTCGTCTTGTCGGACAGGTGGGAACAACGGCGCTGATCTCACCCGCGACCACGAGGCACTGTTTTGGGAATGACGTTGCTTTTATTGACATTCAGCATGTGCGCGCACGCTTGATGTTATGGCTTCAAAATGCAATCGTGTTTTTCCAATAAACGCAGTTATAGGTCAGTGCCGTGTGTCCTTTTTTTTTTTTTTTTTGTCAGTAGCGCTATGCTTTTACACATTATGGAAAACCACCGAATCGCCAAATCTGCCGTTCTTCCTCACTATATTCTAAAGAAGCCCAAACAAAACCAAGGAAGTTGCAAGAAACGTTGCACCAAAGTGGTCCGAATACATACATTACATTGAAATCCGTGACGTCACACTGACGTGAAGGCGCTGGTTTCGGCAAATAAATATGGGTGTTTGTCGTTTGATTATATTCGGTGATGAGCAACATTCTGCCAAATGAATGAAAACTGCATTTTATTTAAATGATACGAACTATTCTGCTTTGCCAAGGTTTTACGAGGTTGTGCGTTCGATTCCCCACCGCGACGGCCCTGTTTCCGTGTAAGCGATCGAATCGCAAGAAAAGCTCTTGTACTTATATTTGGGTCCCCATTAAAGGCTTCCGACCGTGTCTGGATATTGTAAACGGACAAGCAATTTGCGTGTGTCATTCGCTGACGATCGTGTCTGCAAACTATTACGGTAGTACGGGATAAAGAGCGCGAAATTTAAACGAATGCTCAAGCTCCCTCCCACACGTCTCCAGCGGGGGCGCTGTCGTCGCCAGCAGGGACAAAATCCGGAGAGAAAAAATTTATAACTGAAAGGGAAGCTCATTACTTTCCGAAGCGAGATTGGGATGCCTTAGAACACGCACCTATAAAGCGAGATATAAGAAGGAAGAAGAAGCATGTGCTTGCTGCGATAAAGCTAGGGAAACGATGGAGCATGTTTTATTAGAATGTGAAGACACCTGCCCAGCGGTCGATTTAGGCACCACTGGCCTCCTTGAAGCCCTTGGGTTCAGCGAGAGCAGGGGAAAGTAAACATGTCCGCAATAGAGATTAGTAAGAGGCGATTGGAAGATTGCTGGAATAAAAGTAAGGAAACGACAAAAAAACGGAGACGTACAAAAGCGCAGTTTGCAATAGGGGATCTGAAAATTTGGTTGTGGTAGTTCATAGTGGTTTCTCTTTCTTTTCTTTTTTTCTTCCTTAACTTGGGACATTAAGCAGTATAATGGCAAGAGTTTGGTCGCGCAACCCACCGCCCCGTTCCAAAGGGGACGCTCATAACATCCATCCATCCGTCCTGGACGACATCACCGATGTCCTCACTGCGTCACACGCGCCGCATGCGGTCACAGAATACCCAGCAGCAACGCGAACAACGCGAGCGTTTCCGTGAAGTTCAATGAAGCCCTCGGATACGCAGAGCGCGCAAACGTGCCACCACCGGAAATGTTCCGCGCAGCAGGAGAAGAAACGAGAGTGATAAAAGAAGAGGCGCGAGTAGTGACGTAAACGTCACGTGGCTCTCGGGTATGCTTGACCACCGTGAACATTGTAGTTTTGGTATGGAAGAAGCATGGAGGGAACGCCGTCGCAGATGCTGGAAGCAATAACTTGTGGGCGCTGTTCGAGGCAGTATGGGAGCGAGGTTTTGCGGCGGCTGAGGGTAGTTCGCCTTGCGCCATCGCCCCGCAAAATTTTGTTTGCTTCTATCTCCGCCATTTCTAGGCCCCTTTTATATACTAATATATATATATATATATATATATATATATATATATATATATATATATATATATATATATATATATATATATATATATATATATATAGCAATAATCCTCTACCGGGACGGCGTCTTAGAACTTTCATCGTATAACCCAAATTCCCCAAGTGGCATGGTGAGGGGGCCCCTTCGAAGAGCCCCGAGTAGACGAAAGTGTCCATTTGCTTTCCCTGTTTGTTTGTTTGTTTGTTTGTTTGTTGTAGCCCAGCGCACTGCGCGTCCTTGGAAGACCTTCTGACACTCGACGCGCGGGCCGCATGTGCACCGTTGATAGCTTGACAGCACGGCGACGGCGCGCATCATTGCTGTCGCAGTAAAAGACACGCTCGACACGAAACGAGCGTGCACGGCACCGAGAAGCGCGTGCGGTTCCCCGTAACGCACTGACCTCTAAGCAAGCAAGCATTCATTTCATGTGCGCGTTTCGCACGGTGAGATATGCCGTCGTCACCGCTCCCGTGCCGTGCCTGAAATGTGCGGGACCGCTATTGACTGCGGCGTTTCATTCGCATTTCGCGTCGAGAGAAGGTCGACTGTGCGGCTTGTTTTCTTGTAAACTTAACTTTAATAACTTCATACAACAACCACGGTTGACGCCGATGGCTTGGTTAAGATGGCGGTGAGCTTAGCCCTAACTCCAGTCGCATCGGTACACGAACGTCGACCACTGCGCGTATACGCGTACACGGCTGTACGACCCCTTTGTTTCTCCAGCGCGATAATTGTCGCGGGGAAACAAAGAAAAATATTGGCCAAATTGCGGCGGATACTGGCTCGTCACATTTCTGGAGTTAATGCTTCACTTTTCAATGTCTGTTCCTAAAGGATCAAAGTTTATTACGCATTATTGAGCAGGCTACAGAGACAGGATTTAGAGAGGTATAATGTTATGCTGGATGAAAGCAAAAATCGTCTTTCTTACCATGAACGGAAGCTTGGCAACCCGGACAGTCGTAAATGCGGATGCGCATTGTGTATTTGGACAGTTCCGCTCTGGACTTTAGGTATATTTTCTAGCTATTCAAAAATAAAACTGTTACTGCATCCTGAAGGAGCCAAAGACTCGTCCTACTGAGTTTTTGCAACTTTTCTCTGCAGCATAACAGGCCAAACGTGCGAAAATGCCTTTAAAATACGTGACAACACAGTGACGTAGCCGTGCTGCGTTCGCAAACAACTACCGATTGCGTGATCGATTGAGGCGTGTACACGGACGCTGAAGATAAGCGCCGCGACTGAAGTGTCACGTTGTTTTGTAAGGCAGCGCTTGGCCACCAGTCATGTTCGTATACGCAGATGCACACGCGCACGTACTCTTCACCCGCCGTGCACTGTAAAATAATTTACGCCTTTAATAAATGAACAAAGGAGTAAATGTCGGATTTACACCCTTATTCACTTTTAAGGGCGTGAATTCTACAGGGTGGCGGCGCAGTGGCTTTGGCGTTGCATTGAAGCCAGCTATATTATATATATATATATATATATATATATATATATATATATATATATATATATATATATAGTAACGGTTGAGAACCAAAGCTGTGAGTTCGTAATTTAAAGGGACACTAAAGGAAACTATATGGACTCGACCTAGATCGATAGAGGGTTCGTCTAGAAATCTATCACCGTTTTGTGTGTACCAATATATCCCCTAAGGTCCCGCTGCTTCTGCTAAATTGGAACCTCCCCAGTCAAAGCTGGGGAGTTAACGTGATCTCCACGTGACCTTCCTCTATGCCTCCGTTATGTATTAAAAAAACTCCTTATTTCACTGTGAACCGCTCTGCTCGGTTTCACGATAGCGGATACGGTCACTCAATTGAGTCCCGCAGCGACTGATGCGGGTGAGGACGGTTGCCCACCCACCTCCTCCTGGCGGTTGTAAACAGAGAAAGCGATGCGGTTTGCGGCAGCGGGACATAGCAGCCGCTCACTCTGGGTCATGTATCTGACGTCACATACGATAGATACGTACCATAGTCCACAACAGGGGGGCCACACCTACTTTTTTTCACTTTCGTCGTTTTTTTCGCGTGCAAGAAGCCCTCTTTTTGTTACGAATGACGAGTTATTACAGAAGTTCAATCTTTCAATCTAGCTCGACCTGGTATATTCCTTGACCTTTAAGGGGACACATATTTAGCCTATAGCGCTGCCTTCAACGAAGCCTGCTGATGACTGGAAGTGACGCGTAGAGGCCGTTCAGTAAGCGCTCGTGTTTTCCGACAAGTGTCTCGGTCGACTGTGCACCACTACACGCTTCGCGTACGCAACCTGATTGGGCAAATATTCTTTTACAACATTCGAGAAAGACGCGATAGAGGAAGACGTGTCTTGCGCCGGGCGATCACTAGCATTTGTTAGCTGGTGAAAGGCGGTCACAGCTGGAAACAGAAACTATGTACGCGCTTCAATACAGCGACTTCTGTCATCTTGTCCTGTGTACCATTCTTTTGCTCTGTTTGCTCCTGTTGGCAGACTACCACCTGTGCCATTTTTTGCTTGCACTTGATTGGAGACCATCGACGTGTCGCGGAAATCCAGTAGAACGACTGAGATGCTCTGCACGATGCGACGGACTTCGGGGCTATTTTTCGGCCGCTGCTTATCTTGTCAAGGTTGCACGCGTTTACGTCTTGCACCTTGTATTTTAGAAGACGAGAATTATGTAAACTTAAATAGCCGTTACAACGCGTTCAGTCGCTTTTTTTTTTTTTTTTTAAGCGGTGGTGCTCAAGTGCTCGCCAAGAAACGTTGTTCTGAAAGAATAAGTCGAAGCAGTGGGGCGGCGCGTGTTTGAAGCCGCAAACTGTATCACTGCGCGTTGCTATGGCTGCATGTCAGTGCTTACCTTCAATCATTCGGAGAAGTTAGACGCGCTGTCGAATATCTCGGCTTTCTCTCGTTCTGTTGAATTCTTTCCGCCCGCCATGGCATCCGTTCCTTCGCGTAGTCTTGAAGCTGCCTTCACGTGTGCAATGTTGTTACCTCGCTGAAAGAACGAGACGACGAGTTACACAGGCCGCGCTTTTAATGACACTTCCCTCCGGCCTGTGCCAACCGAGAACCCCCGCGTGCGCTGCCATGTCGCAGGTCACGCGCCGTCGCGAGGAGCTAGATTGTTCCACGTTCAGCAGACGTCAGCATCCGCCAGTTCCACTCTTGCTTCGCTAGATATACTGTGCTTCCGACATGTCTTTGGCGCAGCGAGCGGAGCTCGTTCTAGCGTAGCCTCCGAGATTGGGCGGCGCCGCCCAATCTCGGAGGCTATGATTTTAGCGTAGAGTTCCCTGCGAAAATTGATAGAGGGAACTATGGCGCTGCGATTGTTCAGTTGCCTTGGAAATTATGGTTGGTACATGGATTTGTCTGTAATTTTCGGAGTTGATGGCTTCGGACTTTCTTGTTTCGTTACTCTTTTTTAGAATTCGTCTGCTTTCAATTTCCACGCAATCATAGTTTTCTAAACGCAGAAGACAGTAGGTCTCCGCGCACATGTGTAGTCGTTGCGAATTGCTGCATTTATAGTAGAATTTTCTGTTGAAAATGGTGAAAATTAAAAGTTGAAAAGCCGTTTGAAGCCGAAAGGACCAGGTTTGCGCAAATCCATGAGTATTGCCCTATTATTACACGTTAATTCCATGCTCGCTGTACCGCCATGCTTGTATCTCTCGTAGGCCCTAGCGCCAGAGTTCCCTCTAGTAACCTTTGTAGGAAACGCAATGTGTTTTGTGGACAGTCTTGTACGACGGCCTTCGGAACGCATAAGGGCATACCAAGGTCTATAAGTGTTAGCCTATCTACTTTTTGTGCACATAAATCCTTCTTGTCGCTCTTCTTCTGATGCCTTAACTATGCCTGGATGTTACAGAAACTTTCTTGACCAGGTTATCGAAGAGTCTGCCTACTAACTGGTAATGCGAGCTCAATTCTGAGGCGACGACCTGTGAGCATTTCAGAGGAGAAACGCTCATTCTTCAAATGAGTCGTCCTTTAGGCTAGGGGAGCATCGATAGGATATTTTGACATTGCAAGTCTTATTTCTATTGCACCCTCTAAAAGTCATTTCGTTAGAGAATAGCATGACTTAGAAGCGACATACTTGAAGACTTGACTCTCAGGAGAACAGTGAATGCTTACATAAGGGTAAATGCAACCCATTACCGCTCATAACTTCGTCCTGGATTCTTTGGCCGGTAAAGAATGATCTGCAGTAGCTTACTGCATGTTGAAGGGGCGAGCTTCTCAAACCTTGTCAGGTCAGGCCCACCAATTATCGTTAAGCTGAAACGAGTCGACTGCAATGTGTTGCCGCGGTTCTCCTGCATATTCGGAGATTATCGGTAGTACGTTCTTGTTAAGCATTGCCATTTGTTGGGCATGTTGGTAAACTGACTTGGAAAGCATATTTAGCGCCAGCGAACAAGGACACAAGAGGACAGAAGGGCATTGTGGTGTTGTCTCCCTTCTGTCCTTGTTCGCTGGCGCTAGATATGCTCTCCAAGTTCCCGTTAAGCATTTTCGATGCATTTCTGACATTTATTATCCAGCAGCGTTACGTCGGTTCATATAGCGGGTCACCAGATGTGTTCTGTGGCCCAAGCATATAGGACTTCACTCTGGCATGAGAGAGCAACTGCAACGCGAGCAGGGCGAAGTAATCTGTTTTCCAATGTCGGCTGGTGTAGCTGTACGTACGAAAATCTCAGGTTTACTAGCAAATCTCGCCTAGTGGGCCATTTTCTAGCTTGCACAGTTTCGAAGGTGCGTGCAGACACGCAGTTTTTCAGCCACTGAAAGCAGTGACAGAAAGAGTGAAGGCAACAGGCAGCTTCAAGAAATATAGATGAATGCTTCAACGTTGTCTTCGAGCTGGTAGTATCCTCCTGCTGTAGAAATAGCGCTTGCAGCTCGGATAGGTTTTTTCCGAACGTGCTTCATTTCGCGCTGGTATCACGTCATCCTCATCTTCAGTTTCTGCAACCTGAGAGTTACCTCGGCGAGCTTTTTTCAAAGTAAAGATGGGAGGCAATGATTTATGACCATTCTCAAACCTAGACAGCTCGGAATGCCCGTATCAGGGCGAGATTTATTCGTAACGCTTGTCCATCGATGAGGGTAGCTTAGAGGAATGAGCGCGATAACTGAAAGCGTGTCGTTCGTTTGCTCTTGCCGGATTACCCCTCCGAGTCCGCACGAGAACGCATCTTCTGTGACGACTGTCTGGCTCGACGGGTCGTAGACGCGGCACGTGGCTGCCTGACTCTTCGCCAGGCCGTCTCGTTTTTCCCGCAAGGCCACAATATGCAGCTTCTTTAAAAGCAAACCGTAAAGGGGCACATCAACACCTTTTAACACGGTAAGAAATGGTCTGTGATCCATAAACATTGCTGTCATAAACATGCGAGCCCAATATTATTCCGCTGCATGTGCCACTAAGCCTACTATCTCACATAAAGAATCTATCTATCTATCTATCTATCTATCTATCTATCTATCTATCTATCTATCTATCTATCTGTCTATCTATCTATCTATCTATCTATCTATCTATCTATCTATCTATCTATCTATCTATCTCTCTCTCTCTCTCTCTCTCTATATATATATATATATATATATATATATATATATATATATATATATATATATATATATATATATATATATATATATATATATATATATATATATATATATACCGTGCCCGATTTCGTAGCCCTGTTATATCTTTATGAAGCCGTTGTCCAGAGCGACAGTCCAGAGACACCAGATATTTAGTGATTGTTCTTGATGAGTCACTTCCCGAGCAAAAGTTAGCGCATGCATACGCATCCCGGAAGTATTCTAGCAAGCAGGGAAACGGCGGTTCTTAACGCGCTCCGCTCTTCCCGTCTCCTCCTTTGTCGCTCTCTGGCACCGATTTCAGACGCCACTTTCGAAGAGTTACCATAAGTTCGCTGCGGCAAGTAGAAAAGGTATGCAGAAACTCCACTGGAGTTATCTAAGTATGCTTAAGCATACCCCCCCCCCCCCCGTTTCAATTGGCTCACCGTCAAATTTTAGTTGGCCCACACCCAACTTTCATGTTGACCCATCTGCAAATCTAAGTTGGGCTGCCCCTAAATTTCAAGTGGGCCCAACCACAAATTTCAAGTTGGCCTATCCCAAAATTTAGGTTGGCCCACCCCAAATTTCTAGTTATCCTAATCCCAAACGTAAGTTTGATCATGACAAAATTTCAAGTTGGCCCACCCCCACATTTGAGTTGGGCCGCCCCAAAATTTATGTTGGGCCACCCCCAAATTTCAAGTTGGCCCACCTCCATATTTCAAGTTGGCACACCCCCAAATTTAAGTTCCCCCATGCCGAAATTTCAAGTTGGCCCACCCCCATATTTTGGTTGGCCCACCCCCATACTTCAGGTTGGCTCACCCCCACAGTTAACTTCACCCATTCCCAATTTAAGTGGGCCCACCCCTAAACCTCAGTTGGCCGACCAATGCATCTTGTATGGAGCCCGATGTATCCTTGTGAGAATTCTCTCTGATCAACATTATTATTATTTTTTTTTCGATTGTTCCATATCGCCTATAAAGCTTTCAGTCACATACATTTGCACTATAATAACGATTGGATGTCTTAACTTCGCAAATTAGACATTTTTGTGAAGATAGAAGGCATTAAACTTTTCGCATGATTGGCTGGGGTACTCGCCAAAGAATGCGTACGCATTATAAGTATGAAAGGAACGTCATGGCGCAGGGCTTTGCTATCGGCGTCACCTGAGGTGAGATGAAACGTTGTGTTGATGAGGAATGAGGAAATTAAATATTGCTATATTTATATCACAGTCATTATTAAGTTCTTCTCGAAAGAAATTATGCGGGTATATTCATTTAAAAGAAGCGCACTCGCTGCCAAGCATAGTCCTGGGGAAAAAAAAAGTTGCAGTGCCCCTTTAAATCGTGCTTCGTAGCAATAAGAGTGTTTGTGCGGAGAAGCCCACTTTCAAAAGTAGCGGTTTTACGGTTAACATTCAGCGTAGTACCCGAATCATCTCGATTCTGATGGCGTTACTCAACCGATATTTGGTGCTTGCGCTGGTACCTATTTTCTCGCTGCGAAGCGTGCAATGTGTGCGATGTGTGCTCAACGCCTGACATTATGACAGTTACAACGTGGCGTATAAAAGCGGTGGTAAAAAAATTTGTGCGGGCATAGGAAACATTGCAGCGATGGTATGTAAGTTAGTGCGGAGGTGAAAGTGCTGGTTTTCGTAAATGTGAGAGCGTGGCAGCGTCGCGGAAAGTATTTAAAACGTGTTTCCGGTGTGGCATCCAGCCTTTTACCGTGGACGGAGTGCGTGTACTGTGGTACGTTCACTTTAATCGGTAACAACATATGTTGTTACCGACACCCTTCGCGCGGAACTACAGAGCGGTAAGCGAGATGTGTAAAAGATGTGCACGAAAAATGGGTGACTCTTTGCCGAAGGTGGTTCGGGTAATTAATTAATACTTAATTTATTTATTTATTTATTTATTTATTTATTTATTTATTTATTTATTTATTTATTTATTTATTTATTTATTTTAACGCACCGTATGGACACGACAGACCTACTGTGGGCTTTTTTAACCCACACTTGAGCGTGTTTGCATTCCGCCTCCATCGCAATGCGGCCACCTATGCCGGGGTCCGAAACCGCGACCATTGGTTCAAAAGTTCAGAAATGCAATAGCCACTAAGCCGCCGTCGGATGTGCGTTCCACGTAGTTGCCGCTTTTTGGCGCTGTACCGAAAGCAAACCTAACGTTGTGAAAGACGAGGCAAATCCAAATGTAGGCAAGGCATCGCGAAAAGGAGGGTATAGCGGCAGTTGGAATAGAACGACTTCATTGTGGCAGTTCGCGCTACCGCAATATGCATTTTATTTTGCTTTCGCTACGTGGGAAGCTCGCACACTAGACACGATGGTTCCGCGCGTCGTGCCTCTCCACTGGTATCAGCCAATGGTATCGTGGCGCTGTTATTGGCATAACTGTTGGGGGCAGAGGACGGCACCGCTCTGCCAGATAGCGTATGCAGTGTCTTTTCTTTCTTCTTTTCTTCCTTTAAAATTTTTTCCCACCTTTTTGCTTGCATCTATATGCTCACTGCCGTGTGTTGATCAGTGTGGTACAGTTGGCGAACACTGTCGCCACTAGTTTTTCTGCGCACTGTTCTCATTGCTTCGCAACGCTCGTATACCTGTGTATAAAGACCTTTAACTGGAGGCTGGAAGACGTCCTCCGCTGCTAAAGCGTCGAATTGGCTAATAAAGCCACATAACCGCGTCACTATGCACACTCGGCGAGCCTTAGCGTCCTGCTGAGTGCCTGTCGCCGCCGCGTTTTCTCTTTCTTTCTTTCTTTTTCTTGCCCATCTGCAGAAGAAGATCATGATCCTGATCTGTGTGGTGATCCTGGTGATCATCCTGGTGTCCACACTGGGCAGCTGGCTCGGCTTGTCCTAAGGACAGGCCCCGCCTGCCGCCAGGAACAGCGCGCCCCGCTTCCCCACCTTCTCCAGCGCTCTCGCCGCACTGTCCGCCCAGAGAGAGGTGCCCGCGTGGCACAGGCCATCCGACCGACGACGACCCGGCAGCCTTGCGGAGAGGAGGCGGAGGAGGAGAGACCCGCCACCGGGCAACAACACCGACGTCAACAACCACCACCACCACCCCTCCCCGCACCCAGCGACGGCCAGGGCACAGGGACACACGACAGGACGTGGACTGCGGGCGGCGGTGCCGAAGTTCGCGCTGTTCCCTTCTTCCGGTGCGCCACGCCGCTGTCCCCCGCACGCGGTAGCTACCACGAGTTTTGACTCCGCTCGTTCGGCGCGTTCTCCTCCCATACCCGCCGCACTGCGCGTGGTTGTGTGTGTGTGCGCGCGCGCTCTGTGTGGAACTGGCCGCGTACGTTAAAAACGACCGTGCCTCTGCGCGTGCCACGGGGCGCGGCGGCCAGGTATTTAGGAAGGGAGGATGCTGCACGCCACGCCGCACGCGCCCGATGTATACATTTATAGGCCGGTCACACCGGAACTGCGGTAGCGGTGAAGAACGGACCGAGAGCAACTCGGGGTTTTCTTTTCTTTTCTGTTATTATCTTGTTCGTTTACTTATTTTTCTCGACGTTATACTAGGCGTTTCTTCTGGACTGCAGCTAGAGGTACGGCGGTAATAGAGACCTGCGCGTGGCTTTGTGTCGCAGCACTTCGTCGCTGCTTCTTGGTCTGCTCCTGCGAGCGGCTCGGTGTCTGTCGTATATACATACATATAGCGTGTGTGCCACATCTCGCGAGCAGGAAACAAAAGAATAGCGCTGACGGAGACCGAGCGATACGCGCTCTTAATATTCCCGCTGCTTTGTCTGTAGTACGGAAGGATCGCAAGCGCTAAACGCGGATTATATAAATATATATATTTGGTGCGAGGTGCTGTTTAGAAAAACAAAAATAGAGAGAGAGAAAGCTTCCGGCGAGACAGACGACGCTCGGAGATTGGGTAGTGAGATTGCGTGTTTGTTAAGCCTTTGGTTCTCGCTTTTATTTTAATCTTATGTTTTTTCGCGGCCACGGTGCACTTGTGGTCAGCGTCCTCATCGTCGACATCGTCGCTTTCAGGGCCGAGCGCGCCCAAAACGCTACTAGATGTGGCCAGAGATAGTTAAAAGAAAACGACATGGCTGAACCAACCTCTCCGCTGTGTGTATAAGAAAGAATGTGTAAGGCTGCGGGTGGCCCGCAGACCTTGCAGCCTGTGCACTGTACTCGCAAAGATGTGCACTGTTGAAATCTACATGAAGCATCGCGCTGTAGTTCTCTTTGCCGCTTCCGATGCTGTTTGCGCACCCGTTTATGTTTGACATCTGAACCGAAACGCTGTTATTCAAGAGGGAAAGAATGAAATATATATATAAATATATGTATGTGCAGAAGTGTAGCTCGAAAACGAGACATCGTCTTGGCTTCTATAACATATAGTGGCTATCCGCGTCAACACGTTTGTGCTCATTCTAAATATCTAACCCGATGCATTGTAACAAGCCATTCGCAGAATTCCGTTGATGTTCTCTCTATCTCGCTCTTATGTGTTGTTCCCGTATCTCGGTATACTATATACATACATACATATATATCCATATAAAGGGATAAGCAAATGCTGATCGCGGGCGCGTGAAATCTGTCGAGATAGCAAAAGCGATAACGTACTCTCGCTGTATAGTTTTGTAGGGTTCAGCTTCTGGCTTTCATCAGCATGTGTCAGCGCCGGTTGAGTCGTACCGCTTATAGCGCATTTCAATCGACACTCGACCCCCACCGGCCGGTTCGTGAATTCAAAACTTTTTTCAGTCCCGTATAAAGCCCACACACCGCGTGTCTACATATAGAGGCAACATCCGCCGCGCTCTCGCTGTTAACGCTGTCTCGGTCGACATCGGCGCGAATGGCGGTCGCTGTGATTTTTTTCCACTGAAGTGCTGGCAATAAGCGTGTTCCCTCCCCCCCCCCCCCCACTGCCCTCCCTCATTCTCCCCTCCCCCTTTACCCGGGGACGAACAAGAAACGAAACGCGCGCGTCTCGTACGGTGTGTCTGTGTTGTGTGTGATCGGGTTAACGGGTCTTTCTCTGTGTGCTCCTCGAGTGTAGAAGACGCGCAGCGTGCTCTTTTCTTTCTTCGATTTTCTTTTTTTCCTGTCTGGCGTGGAGTTCCGCGTCTTCGGGAAAAGGTGGCGAGAGCGTGAGTGCTGTGCTGTCGCCCCGACGTGGGGTGCATCTCCGTGGCAGCAAGATATGCGGGCGAATGAAGCCTAAACATCAGTGAATTAGCAATCTCGACCGATCGTTCACTTGACAGCGCCCGACGAAACAATGACAACCTATACGCAAGCGAATACCGCGAAAGATTTTCCTTCTGGCGCACTGTGAGTCGATAACCAACTGGCCGAAACACTGTCGATTCATAATTTACGGGAGACATACTTCGGTGCGGCGTGTTGTCTTGCACGACGCCTTGTTGGAGTGACGGGCATGTCCTCTGCACTGGATCAGCCAGTCAACGCGCGCTATTAGGGATAGCTCGCCCATTTGACCTCGTGGCGTCTGTGTGTCCTACTGGAAGTGCCCAGATGGTCGGCGGCAGGGGAACCGAACCATGGCACGTTAGGTCACATTACTGGGCCGCGAATTCACACTTAATGTGATGACTTTGGAATTACAAGCGTCATAAGGGAAATAGGTTGGCGTGCTTAAATTACGAAATCTGCAGCCATAAGATGGAATCAGCTGGCGCTAGACAAGGGTAATTGGAGATCGCATGGGAGAGGCCTTTGTCCTGCAGTGGACATAAACAGACCGATGATGATGATGATGACGTTGAAGTAACAATCCTGCCCCACTTACATTGCGTTGATGGCATGGTTATGACGTCATGTAACCTGTCCTTACGTGACACATATCATATAGCGAGATGTCAGACGGCTTGGCGCTGAAAATGTCTCTTTTCCTCCGCCACGAGCTGTTTGAAGGTGATACGACACGCGCTATATATGATGAGAAACAATGTGAAGAGGTAAAGCATTGTAAGGTGCGACGGAGGGAAGACCTGCGACGCTCCTCAAATGTTACACTACACCGTTATTCATTCGCCGCACTACTGCAGCCTCACGCTGCTTGCAGAGATAGGAAGCCACGTTCGTTCTTCCGGAAATAATGGAACAGAATCTCGTCTGCCTCGTGTATTAAGCTTGACTTGGATTAAGTTGTACTTGTTATTATTTCTTGTTTCTTTTCTTTCTTTCTCTTTTTGTTTCTTTTTCTCTTCATTCTCGCCACTGGCTACATAGTTTCCTTGTTGCCTACACCCCTTAATGCCAGGCACTTTCACTGTTGCATCGCACGTGAAAACAGAAAAAAAAGAGCAATACGAAACGACCAACGACGCGTGCTTTGACGTGTATTACGCTTTCGTGCCGGACCATGGCAGCTTGGCAGCAAACTTCGATCTGCGTGCCGTTACAGACATTCAGCGACATTCAAGCGAGGCGACTGGTGGAACGTTTAACACCGACATCTGGTGTCTATTTCTCTCCCGTCATTCCCGCTAAGCCCCGGAGGTGACAGCACAGCTTCATACGTCGCCGTTCCCTGAGGAAGGTGGGGGGGGAGGGGGAGGATTCAATGCCTTCCGTTAATAGAATCGTGTCGTATCCTCAGCGATGGTGTTGAACCAGTGTGTGCACTTTAGCGCTGGCGATCGTGGCGACGCCGTGCGGTGACGCGGGGTAGTTTGTACATACATACATGAAACAGAGACGACCCTGAAAGCGGACTGCCAGCTAATTATGCCTACACCGAACAGGACGGTCGAAAGAGAGGCTGTGACGACGGGGGACTGTTCTTTGTCGACAACAATCACGTGGTGCCGAGGTTGTCACGTCACGTGTGTCTATGTGTGCGTGTCTCTAAAGGGACCTTGCGTCTCTCGTGTCGTCGACGCCCTCTAACCGTACAGCCACGTTCACAGCGCACGTTCTATAGGTGACAGTGACTGCACTGCTGACGTCCTCGGAATTCCAGGTGGCACACTTGACGCACGGGCTGATTTGGGTGCTGATCAGATAAGTCACGAACAGAGAGGTAATGCAAGTCGTTCGACCTGTATATCTTTCTTTTTTTTTCGCCTCGTATTTTAAGGTTGTTAAAGCGCACTACTAGACACGACGGTACTATTCTTCTGTGGCCGTAACAAAGACAGCAAACCAGACGTGTGCGTTAATGCTTTTGTTCGTCGCGCGAATCCTCCCACGCTAGTTCAGTGACACCAAATACCGTCGCGCCTCGTGCTGGCGCGGTCCCTGTGCTCTCCCCCACTTTTTTTTTTGTCAATTGCTCGGCCGGCTAACCTTGTAGGCTGGAAGAAAATCGAAAGTGTATAACGCAGGCACCAGGACTGCGTCCTGCCGAACTCACTATGTAGCGTAGCAGCATTGTTGCGCGATCCTTGCTCTCCAGAATGCTCTTCTTATTTTTGTTCTGGGCCTTTTGACGAACGGCAGGTTTTCGGTTCCGCATTACAAGGCGTTCGCTCACATCGTTTACCTTTCTTTGTTTTTTTTATTATTTTTCAGTATTGTGACATTGTGGCGCAGAGGCACGTTTAGGAATGAGTGTTTCATCGAGTTTCATTTGCCATTTGTGTTCACTTGGTTGAGAACACTTATATGCGGGCGTCATATATATGCCAGCATAAAAGTTTAGATTGCTTCTTGTTGTCTGTGCTCAGATAACGTGCGTCTAAAAAAAAACCGGTAAGATAAGGGGAACGATGAGCTTCTGCTTGTTCATTTGTAACCAAAGACATCACGGGATGGAGCACTACGAACAGAATCGCATAGGCACGTCGTCGTATGAGGAACTAATGCGGAAGGTTCTTGGCGCATTGCATCCGAGATCTGCAAAGCGGGCAGTGTCTTTCGCGCGCGCCACCCAATCTCAGAGTCCACTATAAGACAGACGTAACAAACAACGCACCGAGTGAACTAATCTCTCATATTTGCCACGAAACAGTCGACGCTGGAGTGCAGATGTCGTCGGACTAAAGAAGAAGAATAAAAAAAGCACTGCCTTTTAGGTTAATCTGAGCTAGTATTGATCAGTGCGTGCAACTAGGCGTTCGATTTTGTCGCCTAGCCGGCACAGACGCCATGGAATACTAAGACACATAGCCCCTGGTATACGGCCGGCCGCAAATAATGTACCTGCGGCTAACTGCGCGTGTGCTCGTTGCACAGCGACGGGCGTACACAGTTACCTCATAGCAACGTCATAAAACTGGCTCGACGCCAACGATAGCACCGCATAACCATATTCCGAAAGTTTACGCCGTCTCAGGTAAAACAGGGATTGTCAGGAACCGCTTCTGCCATAACTCGGGAAGACGTACGAGCCTTTGCACGCGAAACCGACCGGCAAAATCCTCCCTGAAAAAGCGCATGCATGTGCGTTGAAAAAGAACTACCGATTTTAGCAAGATGGAAGGAAAGGGGATAAGTCAAACGGCTTGTCGGCGTGTGTAACTGGCACACCAAACAAGAGAACACGTCTCCGCTGCCATGTTGCCGCATGTTACTGCTGTGACCGAGCTGATATACCGTGTCGGGCATGCGCATTTGCCATCGGCAGGAAACGTTGCGGAGCAAACGGGATTATATATACATATATATAAAAAAAACAAGCTTTAGCGTACAATGTGCTCCAGCCGTTTCGTCACCGCGCATGACCGACTGCGCGCGAATCACGGAGGCCGCGCATGCGCGCTGGCTTCGAGCGCAAATCGGGCGTTCTTTCGCTGTGTTCCGACGTACAGCCTTCGTCAAAAAGTTGCGAAGTCACTGCAGTCACGTGTGATCCGGTCATTGAGTGGAGTGCGGCTGTAGCTGCATCTTTGGTTGCTCCAAAGTTGCTCCAGCGATTCTCACGCCCTTTACATCGGGGAGTGCCAGAGCGACAGACGTACGTCAGCGGTAGACTGGCCTCCGTATTTTTTTTTTTTTTTTTTTGACAGAGGCTTCGAGGTCGCGAGGCACGTCATCCGCACAGAAGGGGCTGAACGCTGTACGTACGGCGCTGTGAGAACTACACGGCGGGTGTCTGGGCTGTCGATCTTTGTCACACCGTACTTTGAGACGTGTCTTACGTTTAACTTCTGTTAGCGTTACTTTATTGTCAATAATTAACAAAACGCACGCTTTACTGGCGCGTTTATCAGCCGCCGTTGTGATACACGTCCGTGCGCGAAGAGTGCCGCTATCTGGGATTCCGCGCATCCAGTGGATCGCGTGCTGCGTCGTCGCTTTTCTTTTTTCTTTTTTTGGGTACACCACCACCAACCACGCGTTCACTTTGACCCCGACCCCGGTGCCCTTGAAACACACGAGCGGTCGCCGACCGCCTTCGACCCCGTGACCGGCGCACCGATCGACGGGCGCCGGGGAGCCGAGGACAGCCGTCGTCTCATCAAACAACAACAACAAAAAAAACAAGCCAATACTGCCAGCGGCGTCGACATAGACGTCGCAGTAAAATAATAATAACAATAAAAAAGGTAGATTATCCGTACACGCCCATCGCTTTCAATCTCGCCTCGCCAATTCCCTTTCCTTTGCTGGATTCCTCTTTCTTCACTGCTTGTGACCTACGACAACCGTCTCCGTCGCTGCGATTCCTTGCACTGGTACGCGCACCAAACTGGCGGGGAGATTAAACAAAAGAAAGACGTGGGAAGCAAGGATGGCGGTGTCATAAACGACGTCACTTACTGCTTCATTGGGTTCCAGCTTGTGTCGTAACCGATGGGAGCGAAATTCCCAAGCGTCATTCGCACTTGTGTGGCATTGAACATCGGACAGGCGTGGACATTTCAGTACTGCGGGTACTTTACGTCAAGAGTGCTGGACAATTGGCGTCGCGCGTTCTCAAGCGCAACCGTATCCTATAAGTTTGTTAGAATGACTACCACTGCGTGGTGAACGCAGCCGTTCCTGTTGAAAGTCGTCAAGTTTATCGCTAATCACGTGTTGCGCGAGAACTGCGGCTAATTAAGTGGTCGTCTGCTGCGTCGGTTGTCCAGCGTGTCAACTGTTGACGCGGAAGCTGTACCACGACTCGGAGATATTTCCCGTCCCATCTGCTTGCGCTCTTTCTTTTTTTCCCCGCTCTCTCTAGAGAAGTTCTGCAAGAGTGGAGCTTGCGCATAAATTGGCCACTTCCGGTCTAAACGCGTTTCCTGTAAACATCGGCAGTATATCGACTATTTCGCCGTCAACGCAATGTGTTTGCTGCGTCTGCTCGAGCAACATGCGTTCCACTTGCGCTGTGACGTTTAACGATAAAACGCTGGCAGACTTCAATACTTCTGCAACGCGCATGCGATTCCCATAGGCTGTATCATGTTACGGATGCCCACCTCCAGTTTTGAACGTGATTTCAGTTATTAAACAAGTAATAATAATAATAATACTAATAATAATAACAACAATAACAACAGTAGACCAGTGAACAGTACTTGCAGAGAATACGATGTTCGTGCACCGGGGCAAGGAATTCGGTGACGGGGCGACGTTACATATTTCACGCTTCTGTAAGACGTCACCGCTTACTCGTTGGGTGGAGCCTGCATACGAGGTTGTAGCCGTGTCGTATACTTTCCGCCACTGGCTTTTTGTTAGAAACATTGCCTCCGAGATCAGGACGCATTGGGAGTGTCGAGTATGTCGGAGGCCACGTCGCGGGCGAGCGAAGTGAATTTAAAAAAAAAAAAAGGAGAAAGAAACGTTGCCCGAGAGGACGATAATTCCGTGCGTCACTGCGTTCGGCTGATTGATGTTCGGCCGCCTGCGATTGATCCCTTTTCCCCCGCCATTGATTGCCTGATGCCGCTATATATTCTGGTCCCCCGCATAGCCTTCGTTTCGTTTTGCGACATGGTGCTAAATGTGATGACTAAGCGTATACCGCGCGCCCGCTACTGCTGTTGCTGCGTTGTTCTCTCTTCCTTTTTCTCTGTTTTTCTTATTTTTTGTTTTGAATTCCCGGGCGCCAAGTTCTCATCCGCAAGTGGACTGCCTCGTGTTTCGGTTGTCGTTCTTGTACTCTATACCGACTATACTATAAATATATACATATATATATATACATAGAATATACACGTACTTATTCTCCTTATACATAATGTACGATGAAAAAAATATATATACACACACATGGGAGCGGTCACGTGACCGGTAGTGGAAGGAAAGAGAACGGTGTGCTCTTCGAAATACATGACACGCCGCGGGCGCGTCACAAGCAATATATGGCCCCCTCCTTCCTCCCTACCTCGGAGCTTCCCCGCTTTGCTCGTTGTTCGGCCTTTCGGGCGCAGAGTGTGACGCAAGCGTGATTCGCTCGCACTGGCTTAGTTTGCCGCAGATGTCAGATTTATGTTTTGGATTTTAAATAAGAAAACGATGCTCCTGTCTTCAGCCATTTTTTTTCGTTCTTTTTTTTAATCGTCGATGAAAGCCGTGCATCGCAGAGGTCCGGTAACGCAGGTACAGTTCTGTCGCGAAAAAAAAAATTAATTTAATTATTCGTTTAGCCAAAGTCATGACATTATAATTACCGATATAATCGAGTCGCGATACGGCGTCGGATCCGGTTCCCCTTTCTACGCGACTGCGTTTATCGCAGGAGCTACAGGGCCCGTACGTATACCGGACGCGCTTGGTAATATAACGAAATCGACGTTAAGCTACCTCACGTAACTCCCGTCACGATCAGTGTGGTGCGTACCGTCGACTGCGTGTGCAAAACCGATAGGGTCGAGACTCGTGTCTTTGACATCGTATTCTCGCGATCTGCTGGCCACCATCGATCGTGCGAGCTGCGAGAGATAAAACGTCGAGCAGCGGAGGGGACGCATTGAACCCGTTCCAGCTGTCATTTACCGTGGCTGCGGAGTGGGCTTTGATTGGGCTCCTTGAAATAGGAACAGCGACCTTCGGCGGGCGCAGAAAAATGTGCAGAGAGTAATAAGTTCCGTGCTCGTAATCGCCGCTTGTGGTTTGCCCTGTCGTCGACATCTTGTCGCTCCGTGGAAATCTGTCGAGTAAGCAGAGCCCTTACGTTGAAGGTTATACGCGCTGTGACATTTACGGTTACACTCGTGGTGCCATCTTGGGCTTTCGAAAAAAAAAATGCAAATCACGACGTAGGAGGAACAGCGTCGTGCCGTATAGTCCGAAAGTCTAATTTGACTGGACGAGCCGCTGTAGCTTAAAAACATTCTGCGTAGCCGCAAATAATAATAATAATAATAATAATAATAATAATAATAACAATAATAAAAGAAACTGGCGCGACAGAGTTTCAACTAGATCAACGTCTTTCATGCGGCATTGTTTCTTTTGTTTCTCTATATCTATCTCTCTCTGCACTTTCAGAGTTTAATGAGTGATTCCGCTCCGTTGCGTACATTTACTTCTCCCTCTCTGTTTCGACGTGATTCATTCTGTCACGTTTATCGTGATAGGAGGAAAGGCGACAAGCCATACACATTCGACGGCGTATGTGATGTGTTCAACAAACCGATGACGACAGTAATAACGACGCGAACAGCCCTACCTCCCTCCCCCCACCCACCCACCCGAACACTCATTAAACTCGAGTAATTTACCTATTACCCAATGAGCCTCCCCTACCCTCCAGCCCATTGTTGCTTGACGACCCAATAATTCCTCAGCGATCCGACGCGCCCGGCGTGAGGCTTTTTTTTTTTTTTTCGTTGGCGTCGTTCGCCGCGCCGTATTCTCTTCGGCAATGCTGTCAGTGGGCGTGCGCTGTATGACACGCCCGGTCATTTTGGTCTGTTACTTCCTTTCGGAAGAAACGACCGAGTCGACGCGACGATGGCGTCTTTTTCTTCTCAGAGCCCGCGCTCAACCATAACGGCGTAGTGATGTCGTCGGAGTGGATGTGCGCGTTTCCTTTGCTCCTTTTTGATCTTCTCGTTTCGCGTCAGTGTGCTCGTCTCTTGTACGCGACAGAGCCGTGTTGTTTTCTTCTTGTACATAGGGTGGCCCGTTCTTGTAAATATATGATGTATGTGTACATCTCTCTCTCTCTCTGTCTTTGACGCGAGTCTATAAATATTGAATATAAATAATATATAATTATGGTACTCGACGTGGCGTAACACGCGTCTCTCCCACCACGCCAGCGTTGAGCTGTTCGACTGCTCTCGGGGGTGGGCAGGGGGGGGGGGGCGCAAAAGCCTCGCGATCACCTCCTCCTACTACTCCGCCTCCCCCCCCCCCCACCCCAATTGCCTCGTTCCTATGTCCTTGCATTAATGCCCGAGGAATTAGCTTGGAGAGGACATACCGTTGGCCCGCTAATTCCCTGTCGTTGGCGGTCTGCGAGAAACCTGCTGTATAACCGTGGCGAATCATGAGCACCGGGAAAGCATCAGATCTGCGACACTAAGATTCGCTCTGTAAACATCTATGGTGGTGTGTTTGTTGCAGTGTACAGATGCGTTCTCGGATGCTTACAGCAGATAGATAACTAAGCATTCAAAAGATTATTAATTATCTTTTACTTCAATTTTTACAGAAACAAAGGTATGCAGTTAACCACGTCGGCCACAAACGGTCAAAAGTTGCTTTGAAGTAAAAAAAGAAGCAACAAGGAAAGACAGCAAGGATGAAGGGATGAAATGCATCTAGAAATACATCTAATACTGATAATAGACAAAACGTGGTATACGTGCCATATCGCTTGATTGCGATGTGGCAGCAAACATGCCGTTTCCATACTGCTCCTTTGCGTTCGGGTACGTCTCGACAGCAACATAAAACTTCAACGTTATCGTTATGGCGGCGTACTTGCAGACACTATCATGATGATGGCTTGCAATGTAAAGGCTAGAGCAGAAAAAAAATATTCCCTAGGCAGAGCGCAGTAAACTGCTGACGCATACTAATGGGGTACAGCTATGCCACCGTGGTTTTTGTGTTGGAACTTGCAGGCTGACCATCGGCTGGCTTTCGGGTCAACGGTTTGTTGGTGCTCTTCCTCGCTCCTTCCCCACATGCCCCCCCCCCCCCCCCCCCCCCGCCTTTTCGCGCTGTTTCTCGGTAGCCTTGTGAAAGCGGATTTACTCAATCAAACGATGCTGCCGCGTTCATTGTTACTACCAGGGCAATCCTACAAAGCGACACCGGTACCGCAAATGCTCACGCACTGGGCTTGAATGTCGAACGGTGATAATGCATTCAACACACGATTGGTACATTCCGGCTGTTTTTCTGGATGCATCCGCTGTGTTTAGTCTGATGTTCAGGACTTTTCGAGCTCTATCACCAGCTGTAGTTTGGCGTTTGATAGGTGTTTCCCTCCGCTGTTCTGTCACCATCTGTGTGGTCCCAGTGATGCGGATTCAAAAGCGACTGGCCTGCATTTTCTGCGTCGCTGAACCCGAGATAGCCGCGGAGAAATACCGTGTGCGCAGCCTTCACCGCAGTGGGCCGTCAGAATTACTGCGCCCCTGAAAAGAGTTTCCATGCACAGTTGGCCCGCAAATTCCAGATTGTTCAGAAATCCAGCCGTACCTTTACCGTGTTTTGCGGCTTCTTGACGCGTTGACGGCAATCTCTAGATGTGGCCGCATTGATTTCGTGTACTGACTTTGTAGGTTCCTGTCCTAAAGCGTTCAGTGTTTGTCAAGTTACATTGCAGAAGTGCACGTGTTGTGCTCTCCATCGAGACGAACGTTCCGAATACGCATGTGCCTCTATACGCTGCGCCACTCATCCACGCCTGTGCCCTGTGAAGAACAGAGTGTGACGTCAGGTCCGAACACAAGCACGTGACGTGACCGAGAACAGACATGACGCGGGTGGGTAAAAAATGCCCTGTTTGCTGCGACTTGCGGATAAATTAGCGAATTTTTGTGTCACGTGTTGTCGCGTCCGTTGCTCGCTGATGCTGCGAAAAGACCATTGTAAGCCGTTGCTTAAGTATTTCTTCTTTCTGTTTTATTTATTCGCCACGTGCGTCTTGCTCTCAGCGTCGCTATGAAAATGCAGGCAGTCGTTGCGTCACCGGCGTCCGTCAAGCGTGGCCTTTGAGATCGCGCCAATCTCTGAGGCCATGAATTATACTGCGGTGGAGTGTTCGTCGGATAGGGATGTCGCTCGAGCAGCACACTTGCGGAGAAAGAGAGCCGAGTGTGGAAGGGGGAAAATACACAAAAAAAGTGCAATTCATTGTCTGGTTCTACTCTCGTTACCACATGCTTGTTAAACAATATTATTACATCGGTCGGTATAACCGCGCGTATGAGCGGCTGTATTAGCGTGCGTGAAGTGGTCGCCCTTTCCAAGCGTCCACACAGGATGCCTGTTTGTGAATGCCCCTTGCGTGCGTTCTGTGGCAACAAGCAACCTCTGCAGGAGAGAAATGTCAATAAAGCAGCACACTATCTGCTAACCGCTTGCGTCTTGTCTACGTCGCAACATGGAACTGAAACTGTACATAGTTTCGTTCGGGTTGGGAACAACTCAGAAAGTTGTTTTCTTGCATGCTTACTTCAGTTTTGCCTTAAGATTAACACGCGTTAGAGACGCCTCGTTTTGTTGTAGTCATATCTCAGCCTTACTCGTAGAAGAACATCTGTATCAATAAGTTCTGCATCGGCGAGATGACGTAGAGGGGCCGAATTCACACAGCGTGTCGTTCGTAAGTGTTCTTTTGTCCGCCGCCTTCGCTGATAATGTGTCCAGTATCTAGGTTAGCTGAAAAATTTCTCTTACGAACAACCTTATGTCACAAGAGCTTTATATAAATGCAGGTGGTGGATTTTCAGCTTTCTTTCTCTTTTATTTTTCATTTTTTGATAAACTCCTGCAGAAGTTTCCACGGCATGTATGAATCCTCTCTAGTACTTTCCTACGTGGCGCTCTTGTAGAGAATATTTGCAATTTCTTTTTTTTTCTTTGTTCATCGATGTGACTCCATAAAAGTGCTACTATAAATGCATCCAACCACGAAAAAAAAAAGTGACTTTAAACCAGTGTTTATCGCGCTTACAACCAGGTTCATTCGACGACTGTCACGAATGAGCCGCGCATAGAGCAACGAACTCCTTTTCTACGTCGCTTTCCGAGGACACGAAACAGTAGTGTGTCGTGCGTGTCTCGTAGAGAAAAGGGTGAGAGTGAACGACGATGCGAGCCGGAAACGTCACGCCTCTTTTCCTTTTCCCCAACCCATCGGTCTTCTCGGTGTTCTCTTTGAAACCTTTCAAGAAGAGCTGTTCTTGAGAGCGACATCTCGCGTGTCGAGTTGACTTCTTACCCCGTGCTTTCGCCCCGTTTCAGTTTTGTTTTGAAAGTGCTATTAGAACCATCTGTGTGTCGTAAATGCGAAGAGCATTTGTAGACAAGTCTAGAGCGGAAGTGGGGGCAAGCGCGAGGGCATCGCGTCGCGATTCAGTAGACATACTATAGGCATACGGGATCGTCGATCTTTTCCGCGGACAAAGACAATGAGCATGGTTTCCAGCTGCCTTATTCAGCCAACAAAGCTCGCTTCTTGGGTTCGTCTCGGCGCAAGACCTATACCTGCATATGCTTTAGTTTTCTTAGTTTTTTTTTTTGACACATTTGGATTGCGATTTAAGATTTGAGCGTTGAACCTCATTTCGTTAAGTCGTGCCTGACGATGAATGCTAAATATTATTTTAAGCTAATTTGTGGATATACAGTGCGTTTCATATTCGGACGTAGCCTGATCAGTGTGCAGGCAATGTTAACCATTCCATTCTAGATGTTCTTCTCAAGCAAAAGTTGTTTTACACGACACGTTCGGCAGACATCGGCAAAATGATAGTGTGCGTCTTCATACGTGCCTGGACCTGAGTTGTGTAGCAGGCCTTTCAGTGGTACCTCGTCTCATCTGCTTCGTCAGCGGATGCCGCGGGTATCATCAGCCAATCGGGAAGGATAACTTACTGCCTGTCCGAGAGAAGGAAGGGCTGGGCCACTGTGCACTGCCACGAATTCTTCCGCTAATCCTTCCGTGAACGAAAGGATTAGCGGCAGACCAATGGACAAGCATTTCTCCAGCTCCTGATTGGCTGACGCAACCTGCAGTGCGCAGATAAAAAAAAAGATATCGCGTTTATAGCACTGCACGGGCCACCGTCGATCGGTGTCATTCCCATAACACAGTCTACGGAGTTTAATCACAGGGCTGATTCCTTCTATAGTTGCGGATTCACGCAGCACGCTTATGACGTCAGTTGTGGTAGCGGCGATGGGCAGCGTCCCCTTCCGCACAACGTGGCGCGATGTCAAGCCCCCTCGTTGCCCCCCTTCTGTTAACTTGCTTTCTCTTTGCACTTCGTCGTATATATACATCTTTCGGGTTGTACATACAAGAGACAGTAATAATACCTGTTGGAATAGATAGGTATTGCCGACAATAACTGCAAGTGCGTGTGACAAGAAGGAATGAGATATAAAAAAAAAAAGAGCGCTAGCAGAGCTCTGGGGATTGAGTCGACAACTTTCACAAGGGCTGTAGTATAATATACCATGGGGAAGAGACTCCGGCCGAAAGGTGTGTCATAACGCTTCTCTCATAATGATCGTCTGTAAAGCTTGAGTCATATATAGCTGGGCTCGCTTTTCCAGTTTCTTTTTTTCTTTTTCACGAGTCGAGCTTTCCACGTTGTCTATATTAGGGTGAAGCTGCCGCGAGAGTTGTACGTATAACGGCATTCGGTCGTAGGCCTAACCGATCCCTTTGTGCGCGTATATCGGGTGTGGCCAGGTCAACTAGTGATATCTGTGTGCAGCCGTTTTGGAGCCACCGCGGGTTATACTCTGCTATACTGACTGTGATTCTGTTCGCTTTGCTTCCCCCCGTCTTTCTCTCAGAGTGATGGTGGCGATGCTGATGGTGGTGGTATATGGTAGCTATACAACGTAGTTATATAACAACGCGCGGGCAGTTTTATCGCCTCGTTGCACTCAGCGCTAACAGTCAGTTTATTTCGCTCTTTTTTCTTCCTTGAGCTGTACACGCTATTGGTCGCGGTATTTTCATTCTTGATATTTTGTTTTCGCCATCTTACTTTCAAACTGACAGTTTCACGTGACAACTTGACGCGCGTGTCGTTTGTTTCACGGAGATGCGATCGTACTTCGGGGGGACGTTCACGTCAGTGACTTTGGCCGAGGATTCGCTTCCAGACCAAGGATCGTCTTCCGTGCAAGAAGACACTGCCCCGTTTTCTTCTACAACTTACTATGGTGGACCGATAAAACTCGAGCGGAATGATTCGACCAGTATATCATTCGGCGGAAATAATTCGGATTGGTCTCTTCGATTAAAGCTTCTGGCATAACGAATTGTATACCCTTATGCGCAATTTTTTAAAAACAATATCGTTGCTTTTTTGTCATACTTGCGTACGAAGTTTGCACGTTCGTATTTCATTTGTTCGCGACAGTACTCCTCGCCAGTATGCTGCTTTACTTGCAACTGTGCCACGTGAAATGGTGAAAAGTGAGCGCGCATTTCGCTGACCAGTCATGGACACACACACACACACAAAAAAAAAAAGAAAGCGTTTCACGGATGCTTTTCGATCCGGAAAGACCTATTGTGACGAACGTCTATCTTGTGGTCGTTTCCTTTTTTTCTTTTGAATCTGTACATTAGATGGTTAAACATAAATTAACCATGTCCCTTAAATTAAGCTGACGAGCATCTCTGTTTGCGCCTTCAGCAGCTGCGAAGAGTGGACGCTTATCTTTCTTGTGTGAGAAAAACGTTATGGCATGCGCGGTTAACGTTTTTTTTTTTTTGCAGTATATTGCGTAAGGCACTGTCTCGTTATGTTGCTCGCGCATGCGCTTTCGAATCGTGTGTATATAAGTCCTCGATCAACAGACTGCATACCGCGTAAAATGTGGCGCGCCCGAAGCCGTGAGGTTCAGGTCATGGATTCGCATGATTTAGGTTGTCTGTCCTCTTCGCTTTGTGGTACTCTCTGTTGAAGTCTTGGTCATCGTGTTCACATGACAGGTGCAGCGCAGTTATTGTGTCACCGTATACCTAGCTACTAGGCGAGTCGTCTCTATATACCGTGGCGAACAGCGTATAGCGAAGTGAACCAGAAAAGCTGCCAAGGTGTGAGCGTGTTCTTTTTCTGGGCGGCGAGCACAACGCGAACTCGTGGCGAAACTAAGGTTTTGGTCTCCGAGCGAAGACCCGCTTCGTTGAACAGTCGTTGAACAATCATTCCTTCGAACCGAGCTCTGGCGATATGACAAGCCGCGACGCTGTCGAGCATATCGCTTGCACAGAATGGGTGACGCGCTGCTCTCGTGTGCTTCCAGGCCTGGATTGCATTCTGGTTGAAATGCGGCTCGCATACATAGAGGATTTTTCGGGTTACTGCCCGTGGTTTGCGGCCTTACTGCGGTGGGCTGCTTGGTCGCCAAAAACAACCGGATTGAAGCGAGAGCGCTGAACAAAAAAAGAAAAGAAAGTAAAAGAAAAAAAAACAAACGATCGCGAGACAGGCAAACGAGGGATGAGAAAAAGCACTTACTGTCGAGATTCGTTTCGATTCCTGAAACAGAACTGCTTTCGTTTGATAACGAAAAAGCATGTCAAAAGCGAAGTTCAACTGTCCTGCCCTATATATATATTTTTTTCCTGCCACCGATTCGATTCCGTTACCGATAAGCAAAGGGCCTCCGGTAACGACACCGCACAGATCCTAATATATTGCACCTCCGTGCCCTGCGACAACGCGACGAGCGACTTTAAGAAAAAAAAAAAAAGAAAGAAAGGCCTGCGCTTGCAAAGGTAACACGACTTTACGTACACAGGGAATTCGTTCTGTGCCAGCGATATGCTACATCCACGATACGCTGGCCTGCGCAGGCGCCCAGTATTTGCTCGTGGTCTGTGCTCTCTGACATGCGGATGTATGCCGAGGTGAAAAATCACGAAAGTGCCACTCAACCTCTCAATACAAACACCAATGTTACGCGGACGTAGGGGAAAAAAAATGTGAGTTTTTTTTTTCTTCGTCCCCTTCACTTCTGAATTTGTTACTGGAGAGTGTGCCTATATGGAGCTACGCTAGACAGTGCATAGCTGGTTGTGCAGATCATTGCCCACAAGACGTTGTAACGACTGGGGTGTGCTAATCTTGTTTAGAAAGTAAAAAAAAAAAACTTTTTTTTTTTTGCAAATCCGGTGTATAAGCTGGATCATCGCGCTTGTCTTCCTTCGAACAATGGGGTTGGCAAGAAAAGAAAACACAATAAAACAAAAAAGAAACAACACAAGGCTTGACACTTCTATGCACTTTGTTTCTTTTGGCTCGTTCTGTTTGGATTCTTTCCTTTGTGTACATAAGATGCGATATGAAATAAACGACTGTTCTGCCCTCTTCTCTTGAGCCCTGTCGGCTTTACTTCACTTGCAGACAAGCTTCTTATGCAAACTATGATGTCGCTAGCGCGGATGCGCATGCGCAGAATGAAATTCGTGGCGGCAATAATCTGTGGCTTCCTGTATACGACGATAAAGAGCTACTGATCAATGGGATCATGCGCGCCTACCAGAACCAGCAGGTTCGCAGCAGGCAACGATAGGCAGCTATCTGTATGCCTTCATGACCTGGGGCAGGTCTGTACAGCGCTGGAAAAAAAAAAAAACTGCTGCTGGAGCGAAATTGTCGCGCCAACGTTTCACTCGAAGTTCTAAGCAGTGACAGCGGTACAGCCAGCAATCGCGGCGCGTATATTATCAGGTGTCCCAGCGGCCCGCTGCGCACTAATCGCGCGCACCGACGGACCTCAAGAAAGTTATTCATCCATCCATCCATCCATCCAGCTAACGTTAGCCAAGCGGTTTAACGAGAAAAACAAAGGAGACTTAAAAAGCGGGGTGCAAGATACGATCGAAAAGCGGGTGCAAGACCTCAAGTGGACCGAATAAAGTTCTTTCACTGACTCACTCACTCACCTAAGGTGCTCGGACGTCACAGCTCTGCTACTGTAGGTTTTATTTTGCATCGTCCTTTCAACTTATTTCGTTGAACAGCTTGGCTAACGTTAGCTGGGACACGCGGTATAGTAGCATAAGCTGCTATTCAAATGTATTTCTATTCATTAATTCCTCTCCACTCTTGGCTACCGTCTTCGGAGTTTGACGGTATGGTAGCCCTGGCACTTCCGAGTAGGCACCCGAGAGACCAGTTTCCCTAAGGTAAGCGAAGAGTGTACCAAGTGTCCATTCTACTGATTTTGAGTCGCGCTCAATGTCGGAATGTGAATGTGTGTGTGTAGGTCGCGTTTGGGGCGAGGACCCCGGACACGAGATGCATCCCACAAGGCGTTTCACAATATTCGTATGAAGTTCCTTAAAAAAAAAACTAAGGCAGACGAGATTATAAAATTGCTTTCTCTTGATTGCTTTTACTACAGAAAAAAAACCTTGAAAAAAAAACTTTCCTTGAAAAAAAAAAAAAAACACGACTTTCACGCTAGATTACGCCGTGTTGCGTTGTCGGTCAAGCGTTGTGGCCTTGAGCAGCGCTTAACGACGCCGTTTCCTCCTACTCAACATGGTTCAGGAGGAGGGAGCTCGACACAGGGATAAGCTAAAGCAGGTAAGTTTACGTTGTCGCATGAAAAAAAGAACATGACACGCTACGTGCCTGCTCTCTTAAGATCACGTGCTACGTGACGCCATAGGGCAAAACGATTTCAAGGACTGTCCTGCAAGCGACAGTCTTTGAAATCGTTTTGCTCCCGCTGCTCAACGTAGCGAGAATGAGCACGCTTTCAGGTGTGCACGTGCGTATGCAGTTATTTGATCTCTGTGTATACTCTTTACGCGTCGACAGATTTGGATAAATTCACGCTTTCGCCCGTGCGGATATGGAAATGCGCGGAAAAAAAAGTGGGAGCAGCGATTCTTCACATTTCGTTTAATTCGTGCGCGCGTTAAACGGAGGTTAAACTCGCTGCAGACGCTTTTGCGGGAGACCCACGCACACGAGCGTGCATGTTGTCCTCGCGTGTCACTTGAGTTCTCAGCAGTCTCTTGCGTCACTTGTCACCGTTGCGCAGGCGCACATAGCGTCCGCGCACTCGCTCGATGCGCACGAAGTTCTGTATGCGCTAACTTTCCTTTCCGATCAAATTTATCGCAGTTGAGGCCCGTTCCAGCATCCAAGAACGAAATAGCCCTTTTGTCAAAACTCGTAAAAGAAAAGAAATATATAACGCACAGTTCCAAAGAGATTAGAACCCTCTTCACGGTCCTCAACTATGCCGACGTGTGCGGTAACACATACGTACTTGCACTGTGACGCGCGCGACGGGTTCAGGAAAACATTGTAAAACGAAATGAATTAAGGAATCGCCACGCAGAGAGCGATGAATGAAATGTTTCACGATGCGACATATGATGAACGATAAGTGAATAAGCTAAACAAATAAAGTTGAATGTTGCCAACGGGCAATAGGTGAACGGTACGGAAGATGAAAAAAAAAACTACACGAATAATGGTTCATGGGGACGCTCGAATTAGGCGAGGACCACGTGGCGGTGGCTTTTGTTCGGTTGGAGGGCGCCGTCGTCGCTACTTGGCGAAGGACATGTACACTTCCTCGAGCGTGGCCTCCGAGACGAGCACGTACTCGCAGCGGAAGCCCTTCGTGAGCAGGTCCACGCTCGAGAAAACTTCGCTCCACGGACGCTTCTCGCAGATCTCGAAGCTCAGCAGCCCCTGCGTACAGAGATGGGAAAAAGGAATGCGCTGCGTCAGCCTTGCGCGCCACAACAAGCGTGAATGGAGCATTTGCTCGTCTGCTAGTCAGATACGCTCTCCAACTCGCAGAAAAGCGAAGCTTTTCTTTCTTTCGAACCTCGCCAGGTTTTTGTGTACGTGTGTGTGCTGCGGCGTGGCTGTTCTCTAGCCGAATAGCCCAACCATTCACAGCGGTGGACGCGTGCCGCTGGGTTCCTTGCAACACCACCAGATGGCGCTCGCCTCCGTGCATCCGCGGCAGCATCGCATTGGCCTCTCTGCAGTGCCTGAATAAAGGCTTCCGTGTCACTTTGTGCGGACTTTCAATAAACACAAACTTGTGTTTCGATTCCTTACGCACTCACACAGCTTCGCTGTATATAGATTCCAAATCGTTGGATCTGCTGCAGTTTTTTCGCAATTTACCCGCCGCAGTATATAGCCCAGTGGCTATGGCGTTGCGCTAATGCGGCTTCAGGTTGCGGATACGATACCGACAACGACGGTCGCATTCCGACGGAAACGGAACGCAAAAAAAAAAGAACGCCCGCGCACCCGTGCATTTGGTGCATGTTAAAGAACTCCAGGTGGTCAGAATTAATCCGGAGCCGCTGTAGTACGGCGTGCCTCATTCCTGTAACTTTTTTTAGCAACTTATCTCATTATTCGTTCGAGATAAAGGTCCATATGACAAACGCGAGGCAGGACAACAAACGCCTTATGAGAAATTTTGCATGCCACGGAACTGGACTCGTGGCTTTGCAAGCACATAGCGGGACCGCTGTGTAATGTACGCCTTAATACCCTCCTTGCCTGTTCTTTCCTTCCTCGGTGCAAAAAGCTTTGTTAAACTGCCCGACTACTTGGCGCGGTGACACACATGCATAAGCTCCGCCCCGGTAACTTTCCACTTATACGGGAAGTTGTCCGCTAGTTTACATAGCCATGCTTCACCGAGACGTGGGCAGTGCTTCACCTGGTGGTAGTATATCATGCGGCTGTCGGGGAAGAGGGCTGTCATGACGGGCTGCACCTCGATGTTGCGATCCTTCTCGGAGGCGGCCAGCTGGATCTTCATGACCATGCCCTTGCCGAATTTGTCGCGCAGGTGCTCGATGGTGCCGATGCACTGCAGCTGCCCGTCCACCATGATGGCCAGTCGGTCGCACGTGTACTCCAGCTGCTGCATGCTGCGTGCGCCGCGCACGAGCAACGGTGTATGCATAGCATTATACGTCAAGCTAGGTAAGGGCCGCGCAAAGAGCGATGGGACGAAGAATGCTAGGCGTAACTCTACGAGACAGAAAGAGAGCGGTTTGGACCAGAGAGCAAACGGTCATTGCCGATATTCTAAATGACATTAAGAGGAAAGAATGGCTCTGGGCAGGTCGTGTAATGCGCAGGTCAGACAACCGTTAGACTATTAGGGTTGCAGAATGGGTACTAAGAGAAGGGAAGGGCAATAGAGGACGGCAGAAGACTAGGTGGGGCGATGAAATTAGGAAATTCGCGGGCGCTTACTGGAATCGGTTGGTGCAGGAAAGGGATAATTGGAGATCGCCTTCGTCCTGCAGTGGACATAAGAGACGATGATGATGATGATGATGATGACGACGACGACGACGACGACGACGACGTCAAGCACGTGGGAACAACAAGTCGCGTTGGGCTTGTCGGTTCGACGTGATGCGATACCAGCGCTAGTGGCACAAGGGACAAAAGACGAAAGTGGCATAGCACAGTGCCCACGACGTGCCACCGTGCTGTGTCGCCTTCGTCTCGGAGGCTTCATAGATCTGGTAAAACAACAAGCACGTATAGAGAGCCTTCATGCAAGTCTTGTTTTTTGGGGTGGTGACGAGCATTCCTAAGGGTATCCTGCCGCCGCATTCTAAATTGTCGGTTGACAAAAAGAAACTTTCCAGTGATACAAAATGGCCAGAGTCCGTACAGGAAAGCTACAATGCCCGCGATCGCTGTTGACGGGCAAGTATTCACTTTCTGCAATAAGCTTCGCCCCGGCCAGACGCACACTCACACACACACACGCACACACGCACACTATATGTGTTGTAAAAGCGTTGATTAGTCGCCGGCGTTTGCGACCGACCGTTAGCGCAGGGCACGGACTCAGCTGGAGCGGCGCTCACAGAGAACAGCGCTGGAGAGCTTGAACCACTAGAAAGCACTGGAGACGATGGCCCGCTATAGAGCTCCTTGGCGGAGACGTTATAGTTAGCAATGTCGTTATAGAGACGTCGTTAGCAAACGACGGAGCTTTGTGAAGGCCTCGTCTTACTCGGACGACCATGAAGTGAGGGGCCCGCAGCTTCCAAGTAGCTTCGTCAGGGGCGATATGATGGCGGCGAAATTGCGACTGAAGCGTCTTAAGTAGGAACACAGACCAATGAAACTGCGCAATTCTTTGACGGACGTTGGCTTAGGCAATTCGGCGACGGCCCGAAGTTTGGCTGGATCGGGGAGAATTCCATCCTTGGATACGACGTAACCTAGAATTGTCAGCTGCCGAGCAACAAATTGGCACTTCTTGAGGTTTAGTTGTAGCCCTGCGTTTGTTAAACTCGTTAAAACAGACCGGAGCCGTTGAATGTGCGGGGTGAAGTCAGGAGCAAAAACAACGTCGTCAAGATAGCACAAGCGCATGTGCCACTTCAAGCCGCGCAGAACTGCGTCCATCGTGCGTTCAAACGTTGCGGGCGCATTACGAAGTCCAAAAGGCATTGCGTTAAATTCGTATAAGCTGTTGGGTGCGACAGAAGCTGTCTTCGGCCGATCGGCGTCTGCCATGGGTACCTGCCTATACCCTGAGCGCAAATTTAGAGATGAAAAGGATTCTGCGTCTTGTAGACTGTCAATCGCGTCGTCTATGCGCGGGAGAGGGTAGACGTCCTTGCGAGTGGTCTTGTTCAGGTGGTTGTAGTCGACACAAAACCACACAGAACCATCTTTCTTCGTAAACAGGACGACAGGGGATGCCCAGGCACTGTTGGACGGTCGTATCACCTTGCGGCGAAGCTTGTCGTCGACTTGTTCGTTGCTTATACGACGTTCTGCAGGAAATACAGACGTTGCTACAATGTCGGTTGTGGGCGAGTATCGACGCGATATGTAACAGGCGGAGTCCAGCTTTGGGGAGATTGCCCTACATCGAAAGAAGAACGTATTCTAGAAGGCACAAAAGCTGAGACCGGTCGACCCGGTGTAAGGGCATCGGCAATAGAACAACCGAACACATCACTGGGCGATATAGGTCACACGTCGAAACAGCACTGGGCGCACAGGAACTAGCACAGTAATTGTCATTGGGCACGTCCATAACTTGCACGTCTTCGATCGCTTCTGCATTGCCAAGACATTCCCCTCGGAGCAGCAACACAGGGTATGGGAACGGGTTGCAAATGAAAATGGTGCAGTAGCCCTGTGTGATGTCCACTGTCGCAAAAGGCAACAGCAGACATTTCCGAGTAATAAAAAGCGGTCAGACGGAGACAGTCGTGCAACAGCGTGTGGGAACGCCGTTGAGGCGTTCGGAAGAACGTGGGTGTCTGCTTGGACAAGTAGTTTCCTCGAAAGCGAAGAACTGTCGGTGAGCGGCAAATCTAACAGCGGCGAGGGTTCTATTTCGGCCCATGCGCAATGAATAAGAGCTTTGTGGCGCGAGAGAAAGTCTCAGCCGAGGATAACGTCATGAGAGCACGAGGAAATGATGAATTCTATGGAGTATAGAACGTCATAGAATTCATGACGCACGCCATCAATTCATGACGAGTACGTCACCGGCCCGCCGGGCAGCTCCCATTGATGTCACAGTACGCGTTGTACGGGGCGACTGCTGACATGACTGCACGGCGGGCGACCGTCGGGGTCTAGGCACGAAGTCGGCAGAAGGGAGAGGCATACTTGAAAAGAGTGGCTGGGTCCTCGCGACGACTTCAGCGCAGCTGAGCGGCGCAGCCACCGGGACCTGCCGGCGCGGCGCAATGACGTCAGCGTAACTTAGTGGTACAGCGCGAGAGCCTCTGATCTGGCAAGAACTCGGCGATTACCTGCTCGATCGCGCGACGGAGCTGAGGCATAAAATTCAATGCAGGCGGTTGGAGGTGAGGCGGCTGAGCGAGGGATATCAAGAAGAACTGGCGTGCAACTTCCTCCCGAACGAACGCTTTCATTTCAGCAAGCAACGCTGACTGGTCGGAGATGGTAGCCAAACCAGCAATGAAGTCATCACGCGAGGAAGGGCGACGTGTCAAAGCGCGCTGCCTGCATAGCCCCTCGTAGCTTTGGCATAGAGTGGGGATTGTCTGTCACGGACCGAGGGTTCTTGGCAAGTAGCATGTTGAAAACATCGTCCTCTTACCTCGACATCGTCGCATCAACTTTCTTACACAAGCCCAGTACATCTTCAGTGTAGCTAGTAAATGATTCACCCGGCTGCTGTGCACCTTACGGCAAAGGCGATTCCGCGCGCAGCTTGCGCAAAGCAAGGGCGACCAAACACAACCAGTAAAAAGATCTTGAGAGAGGACGACGTCGGAAAGCCGGTGTCATGGTTTTTGTACCAGAGACTGGCGACACCCGCGAGATAGAAGAGCGCCTTGCTCAGTTTGGCGGGATCGTCCCGTTTGTTGTGGGCGTTTACCCTTTCATATGTCGTCAGCAAGTCCTCGACGTCGATGTCATCCGCGCCGTTGAAAATGGCAGGGTCTCCGTGGCGAGGCACGCCAGAGCATAGGACTGACTGAGAAGGCACTTGTTGGGATGGAGTAGCACGTGGGATACGCCTTCAGGCATGGTTGAACATAGGGTACGGGATCGAAGTTCCAGGGTTGACCTCGTAGGCCGAAGCCACGTCCACCGCTTGTAAAGGCGTTTATTAGTCACCTGTGTTTGGGACCGACCGCCAGAGCAAGGTACGGACTGTCAGCACGAGTGGCGTCTCCCGAGAACAGCGCTGGAGAGGATGGCTCATTATAGTGTTCCTCTTCTTCGCTATATATATATATATATATATATATATATATATATATATATATATATATATATATATATATATATATATCACCTGTGTGATCTGTCTTCGACGCGTTTACGAGGAGCGTTCCTACTTGCGCAAGGATTGCTACTTGGTGGACATGTCTTGAGCATTGACATGTTTTAGTCCAGCAGTAGCAATACGTAACTCAAAAGCCACAGGTAAACGTTTCAATAAATGGATGTATCCCAGTAGGCGTCAACGCTAGTACTTCGATATATATATATATATATATATATATATATATATATATATATATATATATATATATATATATATATATATATATATATATATATATTAAGGACGCCCGCCTCACTCACCTGACCGATGCGTAGATGACGGTGGTGGCCTTGGGCCTGTTGCGCACGTGCCTGAGCATGTCGAAGAGCCTCTGGTGCGTGCCGGTGTCGACGCTCTTGAGCGGTTCGTCCAGGAAGACCAGGTTGGGCGGCCCGATCAGAGCGATGGCGAGCGAGAGCTTGCGCTTGTCCGACATGCTGCACGCGGGAACACACACGAGTCCCGCCGAGTGCGCTCAGCATTTCTTACGGCAGAGATGTTATACGCCCGGCTATGGCCGTTTGTGTGCGCATGCAATAAAGATGGCGGCCACCTCAGAGGTAAAAAAAGCATAAAGCAAAAGCCTATCGCCGGGCCTGCCCCGGCTGGTTTAATCGCGAGAAGTGTCAAAACGTATTGTGATAAAAATGATATAGTAATAAATGAAGTAAAACAAGAATAGACACTGTTTAGTATGGATTGCGGTTTGACGTCACAGGCCCTATAGGCAAAGCGCGTAACCTTATCTCAGTTCCCTTCCACCCGCGCAATGGGTATACCCATTGCGCGGGTGAGTGCTGTGAAGGAACAGCGCGCCTACGAAGAACACCGCCATGAACAGAACCGGGAGTTTGCGCGGCGACAGCGATCGGCACGTAATATACGGACGAAGATCGTGCCGCAAACGCCAAGCGTATGCAGCTTTGGATGTTATCATCCCTACCGACTCCACTCCCATCGTTAATTGTGGGCGATTTCAACACAGACGTGTCTCGGCCAGACGGAAAGTGACTCGTGACGTTTCGCTTGGAAAGGTTCGGCATTCAATGTTACACAAACATCAGTGTGCCCACGACGCGTCATCGGTCCTGTGTAGACCTCACATTGGCCAAGAACATTTCCAGTGTCGCCAAAGAGGCACTGGCCTTGTATCATAGCGATCACAAAGCGATAGTCACCTACGTGAGCAAATAATAAATCCAAAGAAGCAAACAAAAGAAGGTTAAAAATAGTAAGAAGATGGAGTGTGCAATTTTTATAAAACAAGAAATTCGTGAGAAAACGAAATTCATAGTGGTATGTGTCTTATTTTCAATCAACACGATGTTACAGTGATAACGTGTATTTACAAGTTATAACTATATACAAGGTTACAATAGCCACAAGCAGCGGCGACTGATGCAAGGCTTCCACGCGTTCCTCTGGCCACTTCACCGCCGTTGTCATAGTCCGACCGACAGTATACAGCCCATTCACTGTCTCGTGGCAATATTATCAATATATTTATCAACATATATACAACTCTGCCAGTCATCCACCTTCACAGGGGAAGTGGCTCTGATTTATTTATTTATTTATTTATTTATTTATTTATTTATTTATTTATTTATTTACTCTTACCTCATATATATAATTCACGGACGCCATTTTCAAATAAATCGTACGGCTGCACACATACCCAGAGGATTCAGATTTCCAAAAAGGGCATCGCGTTCTCCAGCGTTCAGGGCTGTACAAGCATCAGCAGGTCGCGGATGCAGGCGTTTCCCCATAGAGACTATAGCGCGAAGGGCCGAATTCACAAATCTTTTCGTTCGTAATTCACCGTAGTTATTGACTGGCGACCTTCACAAATTGTTCGCTCTTACGAACAATTCGAGCGCGAGAACTCTGTTTTAAATACGGGCCCCAGATGTCGCTTTCACGCGCCGCGGTAGGGCAACCGACGGTCGGTTCCCATGATCTAATTTTGCCGCTGTCTAGGTGCCCCCGACGTGTCAGTGCTGGACGCGTCACAGCTATATGCCGCGTCTGACACGCGCGGCCCATGCCGAACAGCTTCGCGGCCATGACGCGGCAAGAACCAGGGGCCGAATTCGCGAAAGTTTTCGTTCGTAAAAGAGCTCTTTGAAATTGGCCGACCAAATTCGCCGGTATACAGTGCGTGCATCATCACGATTGGCTGGGGCTTAGTTGTACGAACAGTTCGATAACGTAAGTAACATCGTGAATACAAATCCTGGGCGCCAAATTCACGAAAAAAAGCTCTTACGCTAAAACTGCTCGTAGAATAGCAGGTGCCAGCCGACCACGATGTCAGACATATATAATATGCGAGATCGGCCGGTCAATGGCGGACGGTACTTACGAACGAACGCTTCGTGAATTCGACACCTGATTTATGCGCGCGCGGAAAAAAAAAAAGAAGATACACGCACCCCAAGTCCCTGGGACAGTGGAGTTTCTTGTCGCTCAGGTTGCAGGCCGCGAGCAGGCTGTTGATGCAGCTCTCCTGGTGCGCCGATGGAACGCCACGCAGCCGCGCGAACAGCGACAGTTGGTCGCCCACGGCCAGACTGAGCAGTAGGCCGCCCGACTCCGGGCAGTAGCCGATCTGGGACTGCCACTACACGGGAGCGGGGGGTAAAATGTATAGTCTACGGGCTGGTACACCACGGTCACACACATCTGGACAGTGGGCCGACGTTGGCACGATGTGGGTTACCGTATACGGTTACCTCGACTCTATATCCAGTGCTATTATAGAACGTGTCCCACAAGGCGAAAAGAGTAACGCTGTGCAAGCACGATGTTTCAGCTGATAAATACTCCGGAAGAAGCCCGCTCTCTGTTCGTGTTTCGTGGCTCCGCGTCAAAGCACCGCGCTCGTGACTGGGAAGGCCCTCGGTCCCGATTACGTTTTCGATAAACTTCTTTAAAGCGAAGCTTCCTTGCCGAGTTCGACGCACTCTTTTTCGTACGTTATCTCGCGTGTAACGCCAACCGCGTTTAACGGGCAGCCGTTGCTGATGCGGTCTCTTTACCGGGAGCCATGGTGAAAAGTTCGATGTACCGACAGCTGCGGAGCTCCGTGGCGAGAACGGAGATCGCAAACCTCCCCCAAAATGTTACGTGCGAAAAGACACAAACAAAAGTGACTATTTACACTGTATTTGCACTACCACCACACCGAAACACGTTCGCGCCAAGAGCCCAGACACCTCACCGTCTGCTTTCGCGGCGGCTCATCTCTTGAGCAGCTCTCGCTGGTATCGTGATATTTTAGTTGCACACTCGAACTGCCGTAGCGCCTTCTGGCCAGCACGGGATAGCTTGCACTGACCTCATCCTGACCGCCATGTTGGAGGTACGACACGGCGGGAAGCTCACGCGGTGTTTCTGCCGTATACTTCTGGCACAGACGCTAGCACCGTTTCGAACCGGGTCTCTGTTACATTGGAGATTGTTAGCCGTGCACGTGAATATGACACACTATACATCGTCTTAGCCGCCATGTTGGAGGAATACATGGCTCGCACGTGGCGTCACCGACGCAGCTTCTCACCTTGCTGGTCCTCCAACATGGCGGCTACAATGACGCCATTTGTATTCGCTTCCACGAGTAACATGCTTCAACGCAACACAGACGCGGTCGTGTCTTTGCCAGAACCATGGCAGACTTCAACAGACGCAGCTTCAAAACAACGATTGTCTTCCAACATGGCGATTAGGATATGTGCAAGCTCGCAAAGGCGGGCGCAAACATTACGCACCTTCCTGGGCGATGCGGACAGCATATGCGTCTGGCTGTAGGCGTTGCCCGACGTGCGCACGGCGAGCGCGCTGAGCACCTCGAGGAGCAGCGTCTTGCCGGACCGGTGCATGCCCAGCAGGCCGAAGCACTCGCCCTCGGTCAGGCACAGGTTGATGGCCTTGAGCTGCGGCGCCCGGGTCAGCACCAGGAAGCGCCAGATGTCGCACACCACCAGCGGGCGGTTTTCGAGACCCGGGATGGTCGCCACTCGAGGTGCCTCGCGGGCCTCGTTCTCCAGGTCCGAGTCGAGGACCTCGTTGTACGTGTGCACGGTCTGCCCGAGACGGAAGCCCGGCGGGTGACGAGAGGGAATTTTTTAGTGTTTGCTTCTCGGACGCATTGGGTGTGCACGTTTGCGAGAAAAAGATTTATGGCAGAGAAACGCCGACGCGGACCGCAGCGAAGACGACACGCAAAACGCCAGAAATGGTTTCCAGCAGAAAACACTGTAGTGCATCGTATATACTGGGAAACGGGGCACAGATCTGACGACGAAGAGAAACGCACTGAAGACACACGCAGCGCTGTACTTTCACCAAAAGCTTTATTTTGCCGACAGACAAGTTTTATACGTATCACCGCAACAACAACAACAACAAAAACTCATGCGTAGACACACTGCTTCTCGTTTGTCTACTGTAGATTAGTCTATGTCAGCGTTTTCTGCTGGAAGCATATTCTTGCTATTCGAGAAGGTCAGCGGGATGTGGCCAAAAATATAACGGTCACGTGAGTGCGCTGGCCGCGCTACCGAGGTTCCCTGAAACTTTCGTTAATTAGGGCTTCGGGATTTTACCAGGCAAACTATGCGGAATCACATCCCCTCCCAACAAGACCGCGATAACGTAACAATTCCACTCCCATTCTTTTCGCGCTTCGTTGGTATTCCGAGCCGCGCTCAAACTACGTTATCACTGCAGTATCGGCTGGTCGTGAGCGCTGGTTGATAAGTCGGGTTAATTATAAACGCTTATTTATACGTTTGTTGCATTTTTATGAACGGCCTCCTCAGTCCCAGAAGCTGTGGTCGTCAGCTGCACTCGCCGCCCTGTTCGTCACCCCGTGTTGGACCTCCAGGGCCGGGTTGAACAGCAGGCCTTGCGAGGGTGGTAGAGCTCACGGAGCTGGTGTCGGAGGACAGTTCAGCATTATGAGCTGGGGAGTATTCGGTTGGTCTTGACAGTATTGACCTTGCCGCTGGTAGAGTCAGGGATGTATTGCATCTAGTAGAGTGCCGTGGCAGTACGTGTTGGTCTGTAAGCAGCGCCAGGTGGTGGCTTGTTCGTGGTCGAGCTTGCGGTGTGGTGCCGGGTATTACTGGCGTTCCTTCCGGTCTCGGTATGTGTTGCAGTCTTCGGGTGCCGGGGCTGGACAGGCGGTGTTAGGGTATGCCCGGTGGGTGCGCCCGCGGTCTGCAGCGTGGGCCGCTTGGTTCTCCTGTACCACCACGTGTCCTGACGTCCAAACGATTTGGGTGTCTTCTAGCGGGTGGTGAAGTGAGATGACTACATGTAGTGCGGTGCTGCTGCTGATACCCTTCTGGCAGTGGTAAGAGGCTTGTTGGAAGTCCGTGAGTCTGGATTTGGCACGTGACACGCCGCATTTCTTTTAACGAAATGACTAATTTATGTTGAATTCCAATGGCAGAGTCGGAGCAGCCGACGGATTCCGCGAGCGAGCACTCGACTCTGGCGTAGAGCAACGCCTCCAGATCCGCGAGTGGAACACAGCCTGCGCCGCCGGAGCAAGGCGGAAGCGGAACTTCTATGTCCGAGTTACCCAGGATGCCTTGCGTGTTGTCATTTCCTTCCGCTGTTTGCTCCCAGCACCGCCGCACCAGTCACTTGTCTCTTCAGCGCCGTTCAACTGTTTCTTTTTTTAACTGCGGAATGGATACCTCGCCAAGCGTGCAGCAGCTTTTGCTTCCTCGCGAGTCGTGACCGGTGGCGCCTCCCAGCAGACAAACGTGGTAAAGGAAATACGTCACGCAGATTTCCGGTCCACTCCAGGTGGACCGGAAACCGCCGATTTTGGCGGAGCATCTTTTTCTGCTCCACGGAGTGACTCCCGCTCTGAATCCCCTCTGACTCTCTCATTGGAACACCTTACTCCGGCCCTCACTCTGTCATTGGAACAAACTTGCTCCGAAATGAGCAGAAAAACTTGCTCCGACTCCACCATTGGAATTCAACATAAAACAAATTATGCGGTGCTACGTGCCATGACCGCGGTGTGGTTATGAGGCCTCGCCCTCGGGCTTAGCAGTGCAACGCCACAGTCGCTACGCCACGACGGCGAATTCTAGGGATAGGAGCCGCTGCGTCATTACCATCAGCCCAGGGGCCGAATCTTATAACGGTTCGGAATACGAACCGTCCGCTTCGCCGCTTACTTCATTAGATGTGCCACTCCCAAGCCGGCGGTGGAAGAAGGGGAGTACGGGACCAATAGATGAGAGGGTGCCACCTCTGAAGTGTACGTCATTATATGACGAGCTAATCGAGGAATTGCAGAATGTTTCTGCTTGCTAAATGAATGTAAAATAAAAATTAAATATTATACGCCAAGTTTTGAAGCATAAACTTGTGGTGTCGGACGTTTACGCAATGCAGAAGTAATTTATTGATGTCATTCTTTTTCATTCTCAGCCCACAGGCGGTATCGTAAGCGTAAATGAGTTGGCCACGGAGTTGGCAGAGCGCAGGGCGATGTCGTCTGCTACCAGGAGCTCGCACGATGCCTGCAATAGGAACGCACTACCAGCACTTCTCAAGTAGCTAGCACGACAAAACCGTGAACTGGTTCTTAGGGACACCTTTACTAGCCAACTATATCAATTTTCCTTCTTTTTTCGCCCTTCGTTATCGGCTCGGACATGACTCGCTCGCCGCCGCGCTGCCGCTATCCCTGCGATCTGCCCCACGGCGCGTCGCGTGATAGAAGCAGTGGAACTTAAATCGAACATTACGGTATACGGGCCCTGCATTGCCTGCGCGAAGTCAAATCGAAGAGTGTGGCGCTGACGGTGCGCGCTGTGCCGTGAAAATGAGAAACAAAGTATGGCACTCCCGAACTAGAGAAAAAAGGGCAGCCAAATAAGAGAGCTCCACAATACCTTCCCGTCCTGACTGTATAGTTCTATCAGCCGAACGAAGGAAGCGCTGAACCAGCCTAGGTTGAACCCTTCTGACTGCTGAACGGCGATCTGCGAGCTATTCACACTGGCGATAGAACTGGGAATTCGATCTCACTATGCAAATATCTCCTTGGCATTGACTTTGAAGCTGAAGTCACGGCAAAGCTGACCCAGCCCTTCAACCGGCCAACACAGCAATTGCGAGAGCAACTTTGTGGACAATGCCGCAGGGCGGCGCAACTCATTATCCGTCACTTCTTCGAAAGCGTATCGCATTTCCAGCCGTGGTCGACACCGAAAGAGCAACGCCAAGCAGACGACGAAGGCAAGTAATAGCCTCCGAAGCAACCAACGCACGCGCGCGCGACGCCCGCGCGTCTCCGGGGGTGCGCGACCGGCGCGCGCGGCCAGGGTCACAAGCCAACAGCCAAGCCACAGGAACGGAACCCAAAGCGGACTACCCCTTCTCCGGTTCCTATGACCGGTTCGCTTTGAAGATGATTGACAGATGCGTGACGTATTCGAAAATTGCGATACCGCCCCGCTGCCTCTGACGACCTGTGACGTAATCAAAATTTTAGCCAATCAGGTGAGGCCGAAAGAACGGTTCCCCAACCGAACCGTTATAAGATTCGGCCCCTGTATTCCACATGTGCTTAACTCACTGTCTGAAAACTTAACCCACCGCATTTATTAAAATTTGGCCCCGCGAACCGAATTAACAAAGTATTTCCGTTCGCAAGAGATGTCATTTGTCTTATGTCGATATAGCCTCCGCTTATAATGTGTGTACAAGGACAATTAACTGCCAGCTGTCTTTGCGAGAGATTTTAGCGTCAGCAGTCTTGTGAACGTGGACTCATGCAAAGGCCGAATTCAGCAGTTTTTCGTTTGCAAATGTGTCTGTCGATAATAATAATAATAATAATAATAATAATAATAATAATAATAATAATAATAATAATAATAATAATAATAATAATAATAATAATAATAATAATAATCCCTTATGCTGGCCTTGGTGTCATTGCTGGTTTATTATATATATTTACAGAGCAGTGGGGCACAGTGAACAAAGACGCCGATTTGGCGAAGCAAGCATGCTGCTGTTTCGGGCAGCCATCTTGTGTATTCAGCGTTGCTGCAATTCTCAATTACCTGTAAACATACCTTCGCTTAACTATTTCTGCCTCGTGGCAATATAGCCAACATGACTGGCTGCTCATAGGAACAGTTCTAGAGTAAGTGCGCATGGGAGCCATGTTGGACATATTAACGAACGCGGTCGGCCACATGGCAAACGGCACTTGCAAACGAAAATCATTTGCGAATTAGATCCCCGATTCTCATCCTAACCTTTTTCTGGCCAGAAAAAAGCAGGAGGCGCATTCGCTAATCCCTGTGGGAAGGGCTCGACGCATTTATCTCCCTTTGAAGGCGCTACAAAACCGTAAGACGAGAGTTCACCCTATTGAGGTGAAAGAAAGCAGTTATCGGCTCTCTGATAAAGCACAAGCGAGGAGCTTGCATGAGCTGGAGCACAGCAATAACACCTTTTTTTAAGGCGAAAGCCTATCATGGTTTCAAGGTCGCGTTGTGAAGTACCGAAAAAAACGGAGGGCGCCGGGAAAGGGAAACAGCTGCGCCGGAGGACCGTTCTGAGAAAGGGCGACGGAGGAGAAGGGAAATGTCAGCGGCGGCGCCCGTAGAACATCACGCGTTATTACCTTGAAAGTCCCCAATTCGGGGGTACTTGAACACGGCGGCAGCACTCCCGCAGCGCGGCGTCTTGTATACGTCGCCGCATGGGCTCAGAGCTTCATTCCACATCGCCATGAGCGATGGCGATGTGGAATGCTCACGTCAAGTCGTCACGTCACGTCGGAATGCGCACGTCAAGAGAAATCCAGCGAAGTTCTAACAGATCCACTGTATAAATATGGCCATGGCTTCACAAAGAAAACGGGCTTAATTCTTACCCTCTCTGCAAAGATGTTCCGGAAGGTGAACAGGGTGCCGGAGTCGAGGAAGGCGACCGCCACAAACATGGCGATCCCCTCGATCAGCAGCACGAGCAGGTTGACGCCGACGCACAGATCGTGCGTGTCCAAAGGGCTCACCGTGTACGGAGGCCCGTTGTTCGCGTCACGGTCTGTAGCACGCAGGCGCGGCGAAAGAAAACGCGCACGAAGTCAGTGGTCTCTGCGGTCAATCGGAATAGTTCGTCCTCTCTCGCGTAGTCATAGAGCTTAGCCAGGCCCTAAACTCGAACACGCAATGTGCACCTTGGGATCCTCAACAGCGCAACCCCATATTAACATGCTCGAATCCGCGCAGGGCCGCGCAGTAGGATTTATAAAGCACGAAATGACATTAGCTCCCGTTGTCGGCAATCTACAAGCCACCTTGAGCCAAAAGGCAGAGCCGTTATCAGGGTACCCAAATGAGAATATCCAGACAAGTTGCGAGAACAAATCGAGATCATCCGGGCAAGCATTCAAGACCGCATTACATACGGTAATTACTAGCCAAACAAGTTACAATAAATATTCCTTCCGAGTTCTTCCAAATGTTCACGATATCACTCAAGCTGTAACTTTCAGCATGTGGAAGTTTTATTTGTGATTTCCAATAGCCACGTTCAAAAGGGAGATATGGCACTGTACACTTGATTGTCATCTTAAGCCGCTGAGACAGAGTTGCCTGCGCTCTTTTCTACAGCACCGGTCCGTGAGGTCTGCGGCGCGTCCGGCGCACCGGCAGTGCCATCAACGTCCGGCAGCGTCCAACCCGGTAGCGTCTAGGGAACTGTTTGGGATCGGACTGCTGGTACGATCTGTTGGGAACTCGGCGCTGACGCCCGTGGTTGTACCTGGGTCGCAAGCCCCAAGGGTAGCGTTGGCCTGGCGGCCTGGGGTACAACTGGAAGCATCCGAAGGTCCCGGCAAAGCATGAGTCGACTGGTAACAACGAAACAACTTGTTTATTTTAACATCGCAAAGAGTTGGCGGTCAGGTTTGACCGAAGTAGAGAGACGGGAGAGCACTTCACTCAACAGAAGAAATCGGAGCCCTCCTTTTGGCGTCCGGGGGCAGCTGTTTTTATACTCTCGCAGTTGAGGGCAAGAAGGAACCCCTCAAAAGACGAGCACGTGAATGTACAATGGGCTAATGGTGACGCACACTGTCGTAGCGATGCCGTAGCACCATGTCGAGCACGATCTCGTAGCACCCTGTCGTGGCGCTGCCGGTCGGACACAATGACTGTAATGAGAGGATGGTCCCTGCTTTGGCATCGCCTGTTTCGGGCACAATGACTGGAACGAGATCCCTGCTTTGGCATCGCCTGTTTCGGGCCCAATAACTGGAATGAGATCCCTGCTTTGGCATCGCCTGTTTCGGGCACAATGACTGGAATGCGAGGATGATCCCTAGGCGGTCGCATCGCCGCAGTCGCGCCTGGAAACACCTGGCGATGAGTGTTGCGGCGACGACGATCGGGCCAAAATGTCCGCCGCCCCGCCGCAGTCGCGCCGGCAAAACCACGTGTCGCAGGCGAAACGCAACAGACCGCCCCGCCGGGGGAAGGAGATCCCGATGGACAGGGGACTGCATCCGCTGTCCGGAGGGATGTCGCTCGATGATGCTCATAACCGAAGTCGGGCGTCCCTCGACGTTTCTTGAGCGCAGCGCACAGAGAAGGCCTCGTTCTCTCGTTCAGGTTCGCACGGGACACTGCAAAGTGACTTCGGGAGAGTTCACATTTTTGTTCTCGTTCCCGGCAAGCGTTAGAACTACGCTGAAACTCAACCGCTCAGTCAGCAAGCACGGCACAACCCTCACTAAGCCCTGCCAGGCTCTTTCCCCTTTTTATACCACTGCCTAATTCCTTACAGTAGTCTAGCATCACTCAGAACGCGTCCACAAATTGAAAAATTGCACTAGAAAGCATATCATCACTTTGAAACACTAAACAAAAGCAATATGTTAAAAAAAATCCTGCCTCAGGAAGAAAAACATCAGTAACAAACAATTTTGAGGCTGATTCCTACGTTAGGGGCTTCGACTTAAGCCATCGGCGTTACCGTTGAGACTCCCCTTTTTGTAACGCACCTCAAAGGAATATTGTTGTAAAGCGAGGCTCCAGCGCAGGAGGCGGCCATTTTTGGGAGAGATGGTCTGCAGCCATTGGAGAGGGCAGTGATCCGTCTCAATGATAAACCTCGAGCCGGCTAGATAGCATGACAATTTCTGAACGGCCCACACGAGACACGCACACTCTTTCTCGGTGGCGCTATACGCCTGCTCACGATTGGTCAGCTTACGACTAGCATACAGAACGGGGTGTTCTACTTCTCCATTTTCCCGTTGGCACAGTACAACGCCCATGCCTCGCTCACTAGCATCGCACTGAACAATGAAACCTTTTGTATAGTCTGGCGATCGTAGCACAGGCTGGCTTGTTAGGGCACTCTTTAGGGCGCTAAAAGCTCTTTCCTTGGTCTCGTCCCAGACGACTGTTTGAGGCTCTGTCTTTCTTAGAGCATCCGTCAGGGGAGCCGCGATATCAGAGTACCTAGGGATGTACCTCTGATAGTAGCCGGCGACACCCAAGAACGACCGAATATCGGTCTTGGTGCGCGGTTGCGGAAAGTCTCGCACAGCGGCCACTTTTATTTCAGAGGGGCGGCGACGACCCTGACCAATCACGTGACCGAGGTAGACAACCTCGGCCTGTGCTATCTGGCACTTAGGAGCCTTGACTGTCAAGCCCGCTTCGCGCAGGCGGGTTAGCACTGCCCGCAAGTGTGTCATATGCTCAGACCAGGATGCGGAGAATATCGCTACGTCGTCTAGATACGGTAAAGCGAATTCTTGCTGTCCCCGCAACACTTTATCCATGAGACTTGAAAAACAGTATGGCGCGTTCTTCAAACCAAAACTCAACACTTTAGGACGGAATGTTCCCATTGGTGAAATGAACGCCGCATACCTACTAGCCTCTTCTGTAAGTGGAACCTGCCAATAACCCCTGACAAGATCTAGGGTGGAAATAAACTGAGCGCTACTAACTTTCTCAAGGCGCTCCTCGATGTTAGGGATCGGATAAATTTGATCCTTAGTGATGGAATTAAGCCTGCGGTAGTCGACGCAAGGACGAGGTTCCTTGCCCGGTACCTCAACTAAAATCAAAGGGGAGGTATAATCACTCTCACCTGCCTCAATAACACCGAGCTGTAGCATTTTCTTTACCTCAGCCTCCATAATATCGCTCTGGCGGGGTGACACCCGATACGCCTTGGATCGTACTGGCTCTGTGGAGGTAAGTTCTATATCATGAGTAAGTACAGAAGTCCTACCAGGCCTCTCAGAGAACAGACCTTGAAACTCTTGTAATAGCTGGTGTAGTTCGGTTTTCTGCTCGGGCGACAGCGGTGCTTTACTGATAAGGTCACTAATGACTTGACCGGTGTCTTCCCTGTTCGTCACTGAGCCTAGTCCCGGAAGCTCGACCGGAAGCTCTTCAGGAACGTTTACCATCATGCACACCACTGCTTCCCTTTGTCTATAAGGTTTGAGCAGATTACAGTGGTAAACTTGCTGTGCTTTCCGCTTTCCTGGCAGACTTACCACGTAGTTAACGTCCGACAGTTTCTGAACAATTCGCGCTGGGCCCTCCCACTGCACGTCTAGTTTGTTGTTTAGCGATGTGCGCAATATCATGACCTCATCGCCAACCTCAAAACGACGGGCCCTGGCTGTCCGATCATAATAAACCTTGGCCCTCTGCTGGGCCTTTGCCATTGCTTCACCTGACAACTCCTGTGCCCTTCTTAAGCGTTCGAGGAGCTTAAGCACGTACTCCACCACGACTGGGTCGTCGCCCCTACCTTCCCATGATTCTCGAAGCATGCGAAGCGGAGATCGAAGCGAGCGACCGTACACCAGTTCAGCTGGCGAAAACCCCGTAGCCGCATGCGGCGCGGTTCTTAACGCAAACATCACCCCAGGCAAACACAGCTCCCAGTCAGTTCGATGTTCAAAACACAACGCTCTCAACACGCGCTTCATGACGGAGTGGAGCTTCTCAACGGAATTCGACTGTGGGTGGTACACTGAGCTGTGTAACAGCTTTACCCCACACCTTTCGAGAAAAGTTGTCGTCAAAGCGCTAGTAAACACTGTGCCCTGATCTGATTGGATTTCCGCAGGGAAACCAACTCGCGCAAATATGGACAGAAGTGCATTAACTATCTCAACTGAGCTGAGTTCTTTAAGCGGCACTGCTTCAGGGAACTTTGTCGCTGGGCAGATCACAGTCAAAATGTGTCTGTACCCCGTGGCTGTTACCGGCAGAGGTCCCACAGTATCAATAACGAGCCGTCTAAAAGGCTCCGTAATGATAGGTACCAATTTCAACGGCGCCCTCGATTTGTCCCCTGGTTTGCCCACCCGCTGACAAGTGTCACATGTCCTCACGAAATGGTCTGCGTCCCGAAAACACCCTGGCCAATAGTACTCTTGCAAGAGACGGTCCTTAGTTTTCTTAACTCCTAGGTGTCCGGACCACGAACCCCCATGCGACAAGCGCAACAGATCCTGACGATAGCATTGAGGCACGACCAGCTGATCGAACTCCACTCCTCTGCGGTCTAGATACTTCCGGTACAGGACTCCACCTCTTTCCACAAAACGCGCAGTTTTCCTGGCGATACCTTCTTTGACATTGCAGCGCACGTTTTCCAGGCTGCCATCCTTTTTTTGCTCGGCTATCAAAGCCGTCCGGCTGACTTTTAGCAACCTATCAAGTCCGTCTGACGTAGGCGCGATGAGCAAATCAGTAGATAGCTCTTCTAACTTTCCCGCGTCGGGCGTTTCCTCTCCAGTATCTGGCGCCTTTAACGTTACAGACTCAAGTTTATTCAGTTCGGGCGTGCTCGGAATATCAGCTTGCTGCGCCTCTGACCCTTTTTCGTTGTTTGATAACGTCGGCCCCGCAACTACCGCCTTTGCAGCGAGCTCCCGAACCTTCGATCTGGTTAAGGCCTGAACACTAGCTTCACCAAACAAAAGCCCCTTCTCGCGCAGGAGGTGATCGGACCTGTTTGAAAATAGGTACGGGTACTGGGGTGGCAGCATAGATGACACTGCCGCCTCTGTCTCAAGCGCTCCGAAAGGTCCTTCAATAAGCACTTTTGCTACCGGCAGACACACGCTATGAGCTTCCACGGCTTGCTTGATCCATGCGCACTCGCCCGTGAACATATGGGGTTCTACGTAAGACGGGTGAACTACATCCATCGTAGCTGCGGAATCGCGAAGCACTCGGCACTCTTTCCCGTTCACGAGGAGGTCTCGCATGTAAGGCTCGAGAAGCTTCATGTTCTCGTCAGTGCTGCTTATTGAAAAAAACACAACTTTTGGTGTTGTTTCCGGACACTGCGCCGAAAAGTGACCCGGCTTCTGGCACGTATAACAAACGCCCGCACGCCTCATCTCGAACCGCTTTCTGCGTTCGGCTTCGGCTGCCGCCGTCTCCTTAGGTTCGGTCGCACTGCTTCCACTCGCATCCGCACTACGCGTGTTCCCCTTTGCTCTCATGGGTGTGAACTTCGGCCTCTCAAACTTCGAGCCAAATTCACCCTTTTGACCGTCCTTAGCTCCGCGAGCCCGACGCGTCACAAACTCCTCGGCTAGCTCAGCGGCTTTAGCCACCGTACAAACGTCTGGCCTATCCAAGACCCAGTATCGCACGTTCTCCGGTAACCGACTATAAAACTGTTCTAGCCCGAAGCACTGCAGAACTTTATCGTGGTCACCAAACGCTTTCTCTTCTTTGAGCCACTCCTGCATGTTCGACATAAGCCTATACGCAAACTCTGTATATGACTCACTTCTGCCTTTCTCATTTTCCCGAAACTTCCGACGGAACGCCTCCGCAGACAGCCGGTACTTTTTTAGAAGACTCGATTTCACTGTGTCGAAATCCTCTGCCTCCTCTCTATCCAAGCGAGCGACTACGTCGGCCGCCTCGCCGGGTAACAAAGTGAGCAAGCGCTGTGGCCACGTTTCCCGAGAGAACCCCTGCTTCTCGCACGTTCGCTCAAAGTTAACCAGGAACAAACCAATGTCCTCTCCAAGCTTAAACGGCCGCATCAGGTCAGTCATTTTGAACAATACTCGTTCTCCTGCACCGTGTGCCTGACTTCCATTACGAGCGCGTTCCATCTCTACCTCGAGACGCTTCATTTCCAAAGCGTGTTCGCGCTCTTCTTTTTTCTCTTGTTGCTCTCGCTCTTTCTGTTCTTTACGTTCACGCTCTTCTTTTTCTTTCTGTTCTTTAAGTTCGCGCTCCTGTTTCTCTTTTTGCTCTTTAAGTTCGCGCTCATATTTCTCTTTTTGCTCTTTAAGTTCGCGCTCCTGTCTTTTTGACCTCTCCTCAATAGTCTCAAGGCATTCCGACAGCTCGTCATCCTCAGCCTCTAACTCAAGAATAGCCTTTAGCAGTTCAGGTTTTCTTAGTTTGTCTGAGACATCCAGACCCAACTCTCTTGCAAGCTCCAACAATTTCGGTTTGCGCAACGACTTCAAATCCATGGCTGCTCTGAATGCTGCTTTCTCTACTGCTTACTATTGTCTTGCCGCAAACTAACCCGGCAGCAACGACAACCACAATTACCAGCTCTGTTTCTAACACTAACAAAAGCCTGGCAAAGCTCAGAAGAAGAAAGTCCCGCACTCACCAAACCTCGCAGGCAGGAATTCCGCGCAGTCGTTCCGCTGCAGGCAACCAGTCGTCACACAGGGCTCGTTGCACTGCTCCCGGATCGTCGTTGAGCTGCTCAGCATACAGTCAACTGCATCTCTTCGCTGCTGGCCTCCGTTGTCGCGATCCCACCGCTGGCAGACAGTTGTTTGAAGTCGTAGGCGATCTCACCGCTGCCAACCAGATGTTTGGGATCGGACTGCTGGTACGATCTGTTGGGAACTCGGCGCTGACGCCCGTGGTTGTACCTGGGTCGCAAGCCCCAAGGGTAGCGTTGGCCTGGCGGCCTGGGGTACAACTGGAAGCATCCGAAGGTCCCGGCAAAGCATGAGTCGACTGGTAACAACGAAACAACTTGTTTATTTTAACATCGCAAAGAGTTGGCGGTCAGGTTTGACCGAAGTAGAGAGACGGGAGAGCACTTCACTCAACAGAAGAAATCGGAGCCCTCCTTTTGGCGTCCGGGGGCAGCTGTTTTTATACTCTCGCAGTTGAGGGCAAGAAGGAACCCCTCAAAAGACGAGCACGTGAATGTACAATGGGCTAATGGTGACGCACACTGTCGTAGCGATGCCGTAGCACCATGTCGAGCACGATCTCGTAGCACCCTGTCGTGGCGCTGCCGGTCGGACACAATGACTGTAATGAGAGGATGGTCCCTGCTTTGGCATCGCCTGTTTCGGGCACAATGACTGGAACGAGATCCCTGCTTTGGCATCGCCTGTTTCGGGCCCAATAACTGGAATGAGATCCCTGCTTTGGCATCGCCTGTTTCGGGCACAATGACTGGAATGCGAGGATGATCCCTAGGCGGTCGCATCGCCGCAGTCGCGCCTGGAAACACCTGGCGATGAGTGTTGCGGCGACGACGATCGGGCCAAAATGTCCGCCGCCCCGCCGCAGTCGCGCCGGCAAAACCACGTGTCGCAGGCGAAACGCAACAGAACCTACATGCAAGCAACGCTAGCATGTAGGCTCCCTAGTAGCCTGCGGCGCACCGCGGATAGCTGTTTGACCGAGACGAGACGTGCAATGAGGCTCTGTCTGTGACAGGAAACTGTTGCGTCCATGTGGACCACTGCACAGTATGGCGTGGTGCGGTGTGGTGTGGTGGCATGTGCGGTTGCTAACATGCACTACACCCATCTTGAGATTGTGGCTAGTGTCATATCCAACCAATCTGCTTTGCCAGTAGCCATTTCATGCTTACATCTACTCTCGATTACGGGAGAGCCGGCATCATTCTTTTTCTTACTGTTCAAACCTCTAGCCCATCGAATCTTAGATCACGAGCCAGCCTCCCCAGCCTTGCAATCACGCCGCCCGTCTTTCTCTCTTCCACAAATACTTTTCAGACATCACCTCGAATAGACATCAACGTACGAGCCTACTGCCGCACAAGCTGCGCCAACGTGCACGGCAAGACCGTGTACACCCACCTCAAGCCTTGTTTCCCATGCTTCCTCATTCGTCATCCCGATATAAAAGTACTGGAATAATCTTCCCGCCAACGCCGTGCTTCAATTAATCCCAACCCACTTCAAGCGCATCTTTGAGGAACTAATATACGAAACTGGCCCACCACTCAGGTAAAACCCATTTTCAGGGGACTTAGGTGCTAGAAATAAAACAATAAATAAAATGAATAAAGTCGGGAGACACATGGTATATAGGGCTCTGCGCGTGATTCGCCGTACAACTTGGTAGGAATCTCCAGCGCAAAACGCCGTCTATTGTTCTTGTTATTACTTATTGTTTCGACGGAGTATTACATGGTGCTTGACTAATCATAATTCTATAAAAGCAGTGAACGCCTAAGCAAAGTGTGACTGCGAAACATGGGTGAATGGCGGCGTGCGGCGGCAGGGACTCGCAGCGTAATGGCTTGGGGTTGAACTGTGAGTTTTTCCAAGTTGCCACTCTCGAAATAAATTGTTCTTGTTAGTTTGCATCCCCGGAACACAGTATCGAGCAGTGCAGGATCACTGGAAACTATCGTACAAAAACACTCCAACAGGTGTGTGTGTGTGCGTGTGTTTGTGTTTGTGCGTGTGCGTGTGCGTGTGCGTGTGCGTGTGTGTGTGTGTGTGTGTGTGTGTGTGTGTGTGTGTGTGTGTGTGTGTGTGCTTTAAGAGCACTATGCGGTATAAATAAATAGCGCGGTGTGTGTGCAGTGCTTTAAGAGCACTATGGGGTATAAATGCGACCGCAGAACCTACAACCATTCGACAAGATCGACGAGAAAGCTGATTCATGGCAGCCTGGGCATGCATGCATTGCGGAGTTAGTAGATGCGGTCCACCAAAGTGTAAATATTTCTAGGCAGTGTAGCGTTGAAGCTCGTTTTATGGAGAAAACATTGCTCTAGACAGCGCGCCGTAGAATGCTCTGTGCCAACAAGGGTGCGCTGCTGTCTTTCGAGGTCGTGTCTATCTCCAGTATTTTCAGTACTTCGTCATTAAGTCGAACGACGCCTAAATATATCGCTGTTCGAACGTAGCTGCCTGGAAACTCCCACTTCGATGAGCACGGCGAGCCATTCTTCTGTCGATGCTACAAAGCGCCAGTTTTGCATCGCTAGTTCAATGAAGCTGCAAGTTGGACGGAGTAGTTTTGGTTAGGACACCGTGCCACCAGGGTTAATGTGCGTGCTACCGCACGTGCAATACGGTGACGTAGACGTCATCATCAGCAGTGGTGGCGATATATATATACCGAAATGAACTAGAACACGCAGAACAATTAACGATGTCAATTGCGGAATCTTTGTTACACAATGTCAATAAAGGCGTCGGCGGCAACATAATCTGACGTGTACTAGCTTTTTTTTTTTTTCTGGTGCAACATAACATTTCTACGCACGCAGACAACTTTCCGTTACAATGAAGAAACCTAAGGATGCAAAGTGCACTTGTTGCATGCCGGTCTTGAAAACAGTCCTACAATGTCATTCGCGTTTCATTATGCTAGGAAGAAGAAAGCAAACATATTTATTATTCGTTAATATAAAAATGACATATTATACAGCATGCAGTGTTAAATTTATTTTTTTCCCTTTTACGCTTTTTGACATATGCTAATACCATCGCAAGTAGCTGGCCACGCTAATTTGGCATCTGCTCGAGAAACCGAAATGGAAAACACCATCAAACTCTACTCGCAGACTTTCTGTAGCAAAGGAGGGAAAGCAACAGAGGCGGAGCTCCTCCCATATAGAAGGGTTAATGATTGATTGATTGACTGACACGGACAACAAGAAACTTGGAGGGTGGGGAGAGAAAAATATATAGTAGACGTGGAAAAAACTAAGGCGTGTGGCTATGGGCCCCGTAGCTGCCTCACTGTCTTCCATAAACACCTGGCGTCCAAATAATTAACAAGAGGCGAGCGTTGGGTATGTCGGGAAATAAAGCGTTTGACAGCGTTTTTGCGTGTGTGTGTTACTTGGAACAAGTGCTGAATCAGCGTATACCCTGCATGTGCGAAAGTTTTGCATTTCCTCGAACGCGAAAGAAAAAAGGAACAGAAGCCGAATTTAACATCCAGTGGTGTGTTTTGTCTTGTTTTACTACAAGGCATTTGTTTTCTCTTCCCCACCTTTAGAATAGCGCGGATGAGAATGAGGAATATATTATCTTGGAGTCCCCTCATACCTCAAACGCTCTGCCTCTGTAGCTTTCGGTGCACTGCCTCAGAAAATTGTCCACGAGTACGTTCATACTCTATGCGGGGATGCCATTCTGGACACTGTCGAATTCCACCATCTTGTCGAGTTCAGCATCTTATCGGCTCTCATTGGCTCAGAGGATTGGTACAGCCTCTCTGATTGGCTCTAGGTGCCACCATTACAAAAGTTGACAAACAAATTGGAGGACGTTTAAGCTTAGCCTTTAAGAGTGGATCGCGATAGCGTTCATTTTCATGCTTCCCGGCAACTGCAGTTTACACGTTTACCGGTAAACGCTGTCGGCAAACGCTATGCACGAAAGCAATTAGCTTTCTTGTAGAAACGCGGCATCTTACGTGGGTCGATCTCTTCTTATTGTTTCATATGTCAGTATGAGAAGAGCTAACATAAAAGATAGGCGCTGTCGCTCCTTTTCTCTTCATTACATTTGGTTGTGCGCTGCCGTTCTCAAAATTCCGAGCAATAACTTTGTAAAGAATGAAAGACAAGATACGAGCAACTTTGGTGGTGGAAAAGCGGTTGGTAGAAGAGGGTTGGGTTGGTTGGTACAAGTGTGTCCGAAGCGACGTCCAACGCTAGACGCCGGAACGCCAACGCCGGATTTTCTGCGACACGGGGACCCTTAACGCTATCGCGTTAAAATGGCGCGATTTGACGTTGTCGAGAATAGCACTCCGGGGGTGGTATTCTGTAGGAGTCCACCTAGTGGACTGTCCATTTCGGCCGCTGCTGATTCCCTGAAGCCGCTCGTCTCCTCCTCGCTCGTACAACTGTATCCAATCAGCAGCGCCCGAAATGGACAGTCCACTAGGTGGACTCTTACAGAATACCCCTCCACGTGTACATGACGCAATAACACGTGTGCCGAAGCTCTATCAACCCTCATTGCAGGGGCTTCTGCTTCAACATGCGCCCGGGCATGCCGGCAATACAGACTAAAAAATTGGAGGACGCTTAAGCTTCGCCTTCAAGAGTGGAACGCGACAGCGTTCCCGTCGACCCGCCAAGGGGTGTAAGACAATGGGCTACGGCGCAGCGACTACGCCCCCCGCATCGGACGCGGTGAGCGTCGAGCAACGCAGCGTTCGGCGCGACAACGAAATGTGCGCCTGAGCAAGCGACGCACGCCTGAGCCTTAGAAACAGCTCGTTTCTAAGGCAACACCGCGTTCACTAGAGGCGCTTTTGTACCGCTTTGAAGCATCGAACTCGTGGTGGTAACGTCTCCGTCTCACACTCCGGAGACCCTGGTTCGATACCCACCCAGCCCATCTTGGAAGTTGCTTTTTATTTATGAAGTGCCTGCCGTGATTTATCGCTCACGGCCAACGCCGCGGACGCCGACGCCGACGACACCGGCTTTTCTGCGACACGAGCTCCTTAACGCTATCGCGTTAAAAATTGGAGGACGCTTAAGAGGAAGCTTTAGCTCGGGTGCTCCTATCTAAATACACGTAAAAAGAGAATTCGTTTTTCTCGGCAACCACTGCACCAGTTTTCACGAGGTTTGTTGCATTTAAAAGAAAAACTTAAAGTCTAGTGACTGTTGGTTTCGAATTTTTGAGTTAGGTCGTCAATCTTTTATTAAAAACTAGCAAAAATCCGAAATTTTCAAAAACCAAACTGTCAAGTTTACAACTCCCTAACTCCTAAAAGAAAAACGATAATACAATTCTGTGAAATGCATCTAATAGTACATCCAAAGCGGACAAAATTGATATATTACACATGAATCTCAAAAAATTTAGTAACATGGAAATACAGCTTTTGCAGAACCCTTGTAAACAACGTAACAAATTCACGTAAGAAGTGAAATGACCTATCGAATTTGTCCGCTTTCAATGATCTAATGGATGCCGTTCACAGAACCGCGATATCTGTTTTTGATACAGAGCTATCAATTTTTAAAAATTGTGCTTCTATTTTCTTCAAACGGTCAAATATTTGAAAATCGTTTTAATAAAATTCAAGCCTTAAATAGAAATTCCGCTTCCAACAGTCACTAGAATTCAACTTTCTCTTTCAAATGCAACAAATTTCATTAAAATCGGTCCAGAGGTTACCTCATAAAAACGTTTTTGCGTTTTACATGTATCTGAATAGGCCGCGTCGGAGTTGGGCCCGAGCTAAAGCTTCCTCTTAAGCTTCGCCTTCAAGAGTGGAACGCAACAGCGTTCCCGTCGACCCGCCAAGGGGTGTAAGACAAAGGGCTACGGCGCAGCAACTACGTGCCCCGCATCGGACGCGGTGAGCGTCGAGCAACGCAGCGTTCGGCGCGACAACGAAATGTGCTCCTGAGCAAGCGTCGCACGCCTGAGCCTTAGAAACAGCTCGTTTCTAAGGCAACACCGCGTTCACTAGAGGCGCTTTTGTACCGCTTTGAAGCATCGAACGAACTAGGGGTAATCAAGTGTTTTTAACTATTCGCAAGGGCCCAAGACGGTCATTGCTTTTACCATTATGAAGTGTATGTGTTTATGCCGTATGTGTACGTCGAAGACCGGCAATAAAGAAGAAAAAAAAATTGGAGGACGCTTAAGCTTCGCCTTCAAGAGTGGAACGCGACAGCGTTCCCGTCGACCCGCCAAGGGGTATTGGGCTACGGCGCAGCGACTACGCGCCCCGCATCGGACGCGGTGAGCGTCGAGCAACGCAGCGTTCGGCGCGACAACGAAATGTGCGCCTCAGCAAGCGACGCACGCCTGAGCCTTAGAAACAGCTAGTTTCTAAGGTAACACCGCGTTCACTAGAGGCGCTTTTGTACCGCTTTGAAGCATCGAACTCGTGGCTCAGTGGTAACGTCTCCGTCTCACACTCCGGAGACCCTGGTTCGATTCCCACCCAGCCCATCTTGGAAGTTGCTTTTTATTTATGAAGTGCCTGCCGTGATTTATCGCTCACGGCCAACGCCGCGGACGCCGACGCCGACGCCGACGACACCGGCTTTTCTGCGACACGAGCTCCTTAACGCTATCGCGTTAAAACTCGTGGTTCAGTGGTAACGTCTCCGCCTCACACTCCGGAGACCCTGGTTCGATTCCCACCCAGCCCATCTTGCAAGTTGTTTTTTATTCATGAAGTGCCTGCTGGGATTTATCGCTCACGGCCAACGCCGCCGACACCGTCTTTTCTGCGACACGAGCTCCTTAACGCTGTCGCGTTAAAACTGCAAAGAAAGATCGATCGCCCCCCCCCTTCCCCGTGTACGTTTTCGCCCGTACTCTGGCAGCAGATGTCGATGGCCGCCAGCTCGAGATTGGCGCGTTCGGCGAGCGATCCCTCGCAGGCGATCCGGAGCAGATCCTGGACGCCGTCCGTGGCGCTCGAGTACTCCTGGCACAGGTGGTTGTCCGCGTCCAGCAGCAGCAGCTTGATCACGCCCGACGAGAAGGCGTACGGAGGAAACAGCGTGAACAGCAACTGGAGCACCGCGTAGTTCATGTTCAGGGTGCTCGCCTGCAGGGCTGTGTCGCGTGGAGGAGGAAGTACCAGACGACGTGCGAGGTGTCAGAGGAGCACACACACACACCGCGCGACCTCGCGGCGCGTAAAATGACGGACACTCGGTAAACACGAAGATCGGCAAACGCACGTGTTAAAGCGAAGCTCTCATTGCGAGCCCTCCCGACCGTTGACCGCGGCTGTCGCTTGACGTCTTGCCGAATAGCTCACAGAGGACAGCGCTCGTGTAACGAATGGGCACAAATGTGGCAATCTGCGTACTACCCTTACGGATGTGCCGATGACCCGCTCTGTTCTGTACCTGTAGGGTGGGCCGTAGAAGTTTCGCAATAGCGAACTGGGCTGATACCGGAGACAGTTTAATCCGCGGTCACGTGAGTCGCGTTGTCAGTCCCCGCGTATTGCCATTTCGACGGGCGTGCAGGCAATCGCTCTGTTGCAAAACGCGGCGCATAAAATGAACTGTTTTATAGCATTTAAGTAACTTCTTTACATAGATTTCAACGTGCGCTTTGGATCTGCATATATATTTCTTAAGTTTGATACTAATGTTGGTACGGAAATGATGACGTCGTGGCAGCAAAACGTAACTTCCTGCAACGATAAGACCATGGATGATGACGTAGCTCACAAAAAAAAAAAGGGAACAAGACTAGCCTGCGTGTTAATTCTTTCTTTCTTTCTTTTTTTCTGGCTGCGCTATAGCGTGTCGCAAGCGATAGCAGGAACGGAGCGATATCGAGTCAGTGTGTTATGACGTTACAATTAATCCACCTACTGAGTCCCGAAACCACGCCGAAACAGAACCTGGTTTGTAGAAACAAGTATTACAGTTGATTAGCTTAGGAATCCCCGACGCTAGGATCTTTAGGGTTATGGTTCCTAGGATCTTTATGGTTTTTGTAGGCTGTCTAGCAAGCTGGACAACTGAGCACATTCGGTGCGACAGAAAATTTTATATGAATTAAAAATAATATCAGTTATACCTTACAGCAGTCTTGCAGCAGTAACGGCCGATGGAAATCGTGCCCCCAGTGACGGTTCTCTCGGATTAACGGAAGCCGATTTCGAAGGCCATGCTTTTGTGTACTGCGAGCGGCGAAAGCGATTGCAACAACCGGAAGCAGGTCACGGTCGCCATGCTTTACGCGCGAGCTCGTAGATAGTAAACGCGTGCTTTCGCTTCCCTACGAGTCTTTGCAGGAGTTCTCTGCGTTGATCTGTCTTTACGGCGCGACGAGGGAAAAAATTGCGGGCACAATCCGCCGTCCCAAGAATCGAGGAGCCGTTGCTCACTTCCAAGGGAAGACATCGAGCAAAGTGGTTTCTGCTGCAGCACTTGCGATACGCACTCTAGGTATGACACGAACGTGGTTTCTGAATGTTTCGGAGCAATCGTATAGGTTCCCGCACTTCTTGACGTCACACAAGCCACGCCAAAATGGCGGTCGTCGTTGTGGGAGGCGCTAGAGGCTTCGATTTCAAAGTGCAATTTCCGTGTTTAAATGCGCGCTGAGAGGCCAGCTATAATATGGTTAAGCTATATAGTGCTTCACCCTATTTGCCACATTGCACAGTGATGAACTAAAGACCGTTGGACGGCCTTTTATGATCTCTTTAAAACACCGCGAACGAACAGTTTGTCAGGTTTCACCACTCATTGTTCGAAACGTGCTTGCGTGATGACGTTTGTGTGCGTGTACTTACCAAAAGCCGTGTACGTGCAGAACAGCAGTATGTACGAGGTCTCGACCGACTTAGCAATGAAAGATGCCAGGTACGACACGCCCGTGAGAGTCGGGTAGCCTGCCAGCACCAAGAGGAATAGAGCCACTGAAAAAACACAGGTAGAAATTGAAACATCGAGATCGATTTTAAAATACTGATCGCTGAAAAGCACTGTCGTTGTGTGCTTCTAAGTACGCGTTGGATGTCTCAGCTTTGATATTGCGCGCTCATTATTTCTGAAAGGAAACTGAGGACGATGGAGCCGAGCGACAGAACAGTCAGAAGTGAAGATGTGTTCCAGAAATGGGTGTTTTATAACATCTGCTTCAGAGGTATGTGCAGTAGATTTAATATATTTAAACGCCGCTTCCAGGATGCGTTGCCGAGTTCGAGCTTTTTCGTGTCGATGCGCCCGCGTTCCAATTTGACACTAGGCACTGGAAGATGAAAATGAGACTTCGCCGTGCTGCCCAAAATTTCCGAGCTATGTGAAAGATGCGCCCCTAACCTTAAAAGAAAAGTTAAGAGTGCACTTCTTTCTTTTTTAATCAAGAAATAAAGAAATTCTAAAAAAAAAGAACAGGCAACGCAGCTGGATCATGCCCAGCTTTCGTATACCGAGCGTTACAAAGATATAGAAGAGCCCAGCGTGCGAATTCTTCCAGTTTGACTGCTGGATGATCTCCGCTCAAATTTCACACAGGTATAGCATTATTCAGTGCATTCCCTTTGTTCCGTCTAAACGGGAATTTCATCGCTCTCCAAAATCAGTGACGGAATTACGCTGATATGCCACTTCTAGTTTGTTTTCCTTCGTTTTTTTTTTTTTTTTTTTTTGCGGTATGCTTCAGGAAGGTTCTGAAAAAACGATTGTGCAACGAAATATGCAGATGATGGTAGCTATATTCCAAGTTTTTCTTTGTATCCATGCGACAGATGCCGTGAAAGAAAATTGCCTCCAGTCGAACCTGGATAAATGAAACGATCAGCGAATTATTGTTTATAACAAACTAAATGTAACATCTTCCTAGCCTATATCAGCATGTAATAAATATATACTGGTAGCGAATGTAGAATTTAAGGAAGGCATTTTTTGCGCTGGATTCGACTTTATTAAGAAGGTTTGCCAGTATATTCTTTATTCCAAAAGATATCCCAAAAAGATATGTTGTCCTCCTCGAACAACATTCTGGTCCGCCTACTCGTGTTTATCTCTAAAATTCGCATGTTAGTCTCCCGTCTTGCGCCATTTATCCCACTGGTTCTTGCATACATACATTTTTGTTTAGACAAGGTATTCGGCAGTGGGTATTGTTTGCATTATTTATAGATGTACCGACTGTGTCCTCTCATCGAGTTGAATCCGAATACGCTTCATCGCAACACACTTCATACAACAGTGCCACCATCTGCCGCGACCATTCGAAATAGAAAAAAAAAACGCTTTGTTTCGTTCTGCCAGCATTGCAGGCGACCCGAATTTCAAGTTTGGTCGCGAAGGCAATTTGCCCTTTTTGAACTTTATACGCCTTTCAGAATTTCGTACGGTAATCAATGTCTGCGCATGCTCCGAAGAGCCTAGAGTTTGCGAACAGACTGTTTAGTAAATTGTTCCTAATGACCACTTTGCGCTTTTAATAAAGCGTGTCTTATTAACATGCAGTGTAATGGCCGATACATTCTAACGTCGCGAATACGGGGATGTTGATATATCAAATATATCAACATTTGCAGCCTTATTGCAATTAATATAATAATGGCGAAAAGGCTGTAGACGTTATTCGCAAGCTATTAAGAAATGTTTAATATTCGATGCGATTCGTGTCTGGCACTGTTCCAATCTCATTCGATCCGGTCACCAAAGCTTCTCCATTCCCACGACCCTATTAGCAACGTGGCAAAGTGCGGTAAGTCGTTTCCCTCCTGGCTTACACGTAACAGCGGCAGATATCTAAACTGAAGCTGTACACACGCTCAGAAGGAAAGGTAACTGGGAAAGATGTTACGGATTCATGGCACAATTAGAAGCGTGCGAGGACGATGAAGCCGAGTAACTAAAAACTTAGAACTGAAGATGTGTTCCAGAAATGGGTGTTTGATTGCAACATCTGCTTAAGAGGCATGTGCAGTAGATTTAATATATTTAAACGCCGCTTCCAGAACATATCCATTTCAATGCAGACGCTTTCGATACGTTAGTTACGTTAGTGGGCTAATTTGACAGTTTCCTAACTAACAAGCCCGGAGCGTTCCCCAGTTCGAATCAGAGTCGGGCAGAGTTTCGGCATTGGTATGACCACTGAGGAAAAAAAATATCTCCGAGCGTGACGTTATAATCCTGTAAACTAGTAATAAAAACATTAGAATCGGTGTAAGGGAAGCTTGAATGCACAGATTTTCTCATAATGTTACCTAGAGGGAAATCTGGCGCTACTGCGCACTTGTATGCATGGGAATGCAATGGATTTGGTGGCTTCGTATTGACATCGTTCCCGTAGAGTCAGGACACCTTGAAGACACGTCTTGCTAGCCCCGTTCCGTACTCACAATGTCTAATTTTTTTTTATTATTAAAGCAGCAGGTATAACAATGCTTTAACTTTATTATTGAAAGAAAAAACGTGTTTGATTCAATCATGAGGACTTTTTCTTGGACGTACAACTATATGAAACGTAGAAAAAGGTTCGCGCTCGCTTTTCGACAGTTGGTCGTCTGCTCTTGCTTTTCTTCTGTTGATTATGCACTGCGGGTGGGTGAACGTCATCGAAAGCTGCAACGCGGGTGAACTAAAATCCTTTATGCGGATTTTCTTTAAGAACGCATTGTTTCTGCAGCCATTTCCACGCTCAACACTAGCCAGCTCAAGTCTCGAACACTCATATACCGTCCTTCCCATGACGGCAGAGCACGCGTTAGGAAAACTCCCATTGACGGTGCGGCCAGATTTCTCTCTAGGCAATAATGTCAGGAGCGATACGGTTAGATGAGCCGGCAAGACAGACAAAACGGCGCCTCGCAATAAGAAACGCGCAGCGAATTTTGGCGACGAACGCGTCCTTAACGGTCATCACCCACGATGGCGCGCCTTGCAGAGCAAAGGTTAGTGCTTCATTCAGGGGCGATACTCTCTGTAGCGATCACTTTCGATGTTAAACTCACCTTCGCGTGACTCAGCACCGGAAGCGTCGAGGTGCGCGGCCTAAAGCGTTCCAGGCACTGCGCAAACATAGCGAGCTTCGGCCGCCGAATCACGCGAAACCTCGCGAAAGTGATCGTATACATCCGCGGCAGCGAGGTGGCGATAACGTGGCGACAGTTTCTATTCGGCGAGACAGGCGGCGCCGACAACGCCAAGTCACCAAGAGGTAGACAAGGGAAGTTTCGATTTTAAAGTGGAAAGGAGGCGTGGTGTGAGGGGAAGCAGCCTGCTCGCTGAGCGTCCGTACCGGCCGTGTCGGTGCGCACGCTGTTGTTCGCCACGAACGCGACGCCGGCCGTGGTCCAGAGGAGCGCGTAGAAGAGGCCGTCGAACAGGTAGTGGCCGAGCCAGTACACGTAGCCCGGCAGGCCTGTCATCAGCTGCAGCCGCTTGGAGCCCGACGCCGTCTCGGCCACGGGCGCCACCGCGAACGCTGCCCCGGCGAGCCCCATGATGGGCGGAAGCATCAGCTTGCGCCAAGGGCTCAGCGAAGACAGACCGCGCTCCACGAAACCCGTGGTGTCGCGAAGCACGGTGTGCACCACGTTTTCGTGCACCGGCGTGTCGGTCGATCTCTGCGACCGCGGGGAGGCGAGAAAAAGTTTCGAAACCCTCGAGTTTGCTGGCCCGTATATCACATGCCGATGCCGCACATCAGCTATTTCAGGGAAAGGAATTGCACACGGCAACGTACACTAGAAGATACTGCTACAGATTTGTTACGCTACTATAGACAGTGACGATGCCACTGCTAGTATACCCTTGCAAGATTCGAATCGTTGATCGGGACAAATTAAGCATTTTTTTAGGCGACCTTTCCTAGGGGAGTAAACAGCGACACGTTAACAGACGAGACTAAAATTGCACGAAGTAATCATTGACCCACTGTCAAACTCTCCCTTCGTATATATCGGTGCGCACCTGGGGGCCAGAATTCTGGCATGGTGTTTTCAACTGCGGATTCTCTCATCACAGCTGTAGTTTGAGCTAGTTATCGTGCATAGTAAAATTTGTTTACGGCCTTAAGGTTAAGTGTGTTAGCCATGGAAAAAAGTAGCACCCTATGGCCCTATCAGCACAAGATTATTTACTGTTAGGTGGTCGCGGCTGCAATAAAAAAAAAGGTATGAAGTGTCTTCGCGAGCGGAAATATTGCCAACCAAGTGACTTTTTGGGCCATCGGAAAGGCGGGCGGAGATTCATGCAAAGAAAAAATTATATTTAGCAGCTTCTTCGGTAAATAACTTATGGTGCACTCACCGATGTGTCAAAATTACGTAATTTTATTGCAAAATGTGCAATATTGCGAGGTGCTGCCGACTCCGTTGAAATACACACAAATGCAGGTTTAGTGCAGAGTGAGCCGTGTAGCCTCCTCCCCTCCCCCGCCTCTAAAAATATTCCAATCACCGGCTAACGCCACACGCTCCAATTAATTGTTGGCTGCAGGCATTGCGCGGAAGAAAAAAATGACAGCAGAATTCATATCTCGATCACTGTCGATGATAATGCGATTAGCATTCGAGCAAGCATTCGAGAAATGTAGCGACACCCAGTATTTCTGAATTGTAAGACATTGTAAGGCTTTCGTTTCTTCGTTATCGCCTCGGCCCTTGCTTGCGGAGGTATCTTACGAGAATGGTGACGATAGTATGACGCCGACGCAGTGACAATGAACTGACGAGTAAGGAATGACGTCGATGTAGCTACAAAGGCGGTATAACGACGACATCGTAGATATGGCGACATGAGGTCAATGTGATTACGACTGGTGTTTTACGGCGATGGCGTGAAGATTAGGGTACGGCGAAAACAGGTTAACGATGCTAAGATGACGACATGGCAGGACCACAACGAGATGACGACGAATAACGGTTGCTTGTCAGCAACTGTCTCACGACGAATCACGAGGAATGATTTATTGAGGTCGATCGATCAACAAATGTGGTGTGATGCCGACGGCACGACGGCAATGGGATGTCGTTATTGAAGTGGTGACGATTGTAAAAAAACAGCGTGGCGATAACGGCATGACGACAACGCTACGACTGTGTGAAAACGATGCAGTCGACGACAGCATGGCGAAAGTCGGATGGCGACGATCGAACGACAGCATCACGATAACGGTATGACAATGACTGCACGCATGACGACGACTGTATGGCGACGACACAATGAGGACTATGGCATGACAAGAGTTCAAGAATATTCGTGATGACGACTGTATGGCGACGAAACAATGACGACGATAGCATTTAAGAATGTTCGTGATGACGACGAGTGTATGGCGACAATGACGTCACGACGACGGCCGTGCGAGAGTCGGATGACGAAGCTGGAGTGACGACTATGGCATGACCACGGTGCGGGGACAACGGCGCGAAAACGAGCGTATGACGACATTGGTGTGACGACGGCTGCGTCACGAAGTCTGTATGACGGTGATGGCACGACGACGACGGCATGAAGACAGTCGGATGACTAAGCTGGAGTGATGACAGTGGAGCTGCCGCAACGACATCACGACAGTGGTGCGACAACGAATGCACGACGAATGTGTGACGAGGACGACATGACGAGAGTCACATGACAAAGCTAGAATGACGACAATGAAACGCCCACTGTAGCATCACCACCACGAGCGCATACCTATAGTGGCCGAAGCTGGTATCGGCGTAAGCGGACGGACGGACGGATTCGAAACGCCTGAAGTAGGAAGCGAATGCTGATCGCTTTGAACACTGTTCACCACTGCAGACTTCACAACGGTCACTCCACGTATAGCGCGTCGAACATCCCGTCAAACATGACAGTATAAAGTGTCGCTTGATAGCAGTACTTGCAATACTCTAGAGGAAATAAACTGCCATATTGGGTGAATTAAGCAGAGCGTTCAATTGATACGCAGCTCAAGGACTGTGCTTATTTCTTGCCACAACTGGACACACCCGGCTTAATTATAATGTTGGAGAAAATTGCTCAAACCTTGTCTCTTCGCCCTATTTTCACGCGTCATGCGAGACTCATATTAGGTTCCCCCGGAGTTCTCGTTGAACTAAAGGAGGCACTTTGTGTAAATTTAGTGAATATAGGGGGCGGCTTGTGGGTGATGTCATATTGAAGGTTCGAACTTTGTGAAGTGCGGCTCTTGCAATAAACTATATACGCAACCGCACCGGAGGTATATAAGTCTGTTATACGAACGGCGCTGAACATAGCCCGCTGCCAAGGAAGGACTATAAATGCCGCCAAGATAAAATCAAGTCAGGATAGGGCAAACTCTACGGCTTATGTGCGCGTGAAGTAAATGTGTGTGGATGAATTACTGCCGTCGTGGACATTCCTTAGTAAGTGCTCGACACTGTTACATGTTGAGGCAAGGTTAAAAGCTGGCGAGTCTTAGGCGGGCGTCGTTTTAAAGTACGTGGTTTAATTACAATGTAATTGAAATTCCCATTGAAACTTCTCAAAACAATAGCGTCACCGGAAGTGAGACTGATTCGGCAAAATCGCACAATTCTGTTGTCTTTCTTAACTCCGGACGCAATATATATATATATATATATATATATATATATATATATATATATATATATATATATATATACAATGTTTCAAGAGGAAATTTTGTCTAGACGTAAATTTCATGACGTATACGTGGAAAGAAGAAGCAGTTCAGGATCACTCTTGCAGAAAAACCAACAGGACTGAAACACGCCGTGATTTCAAATCATCGGTAAAGCAACATTATCATATGCAAGTAATATTGTTCATTTAGGGAATTATTTTGCTGTGACATTCTTATGCTTTTGTTACTTCTTGCATATATTTACTGTTTAAACATATACAATTTCTTTTTTAGCTTCTGTGGCATTTACTTGGGGAAAGAGCCGGTATCCGGTAGTGCGAAAGTGTATGTTCGTATGTTTTTTTTCTTCATTTATTTATTATTATATTTATTTACGCATGCTGTCTTTTTTTTTCGATGTGTGCTGCATACGAGCCTCGGATTAGAGGTCGAGATGCATTTTTACATAATTTTCTCCATATCGCATTTTTTAAAATTGATTGATTGATTGAGAGGTCGAGATGCATTTTTACATAATTTTCTCCATATCGCATTTTTAAAAATTGATTGATTGATTGATTGATTGTTTGTTTGATTGATTGATTGATTGATTGATTGATTGATTGATTGATTGATTGATTGATTGATTGATTGATTGATTGATTGATTGATTGATTGATTGATTGATTGAGGCTACGATACAGGCCGTATAGTGGAAGGCTCCGGATTAATCGAAGTACACAAGCATTTTTGCATAACGTACGACGATGGAATAATTCCGTTCCGGTTCTATATTGCGGCTGGTCCGGTGCGAGACATTTACAACGAAGTGACCTGTATAACGAATGATTTCGGAGGCGCCAAGCCCTTCGTTACAAAGGCGTTAGGCTGTGCATGTGCCCCGTGCCGCTCACCCTGGCGAAGGCCCGCAGGTGGATGCGGAACACGGCGCTCGCGTCCCCGCTGTAGTAGCGGAGCAGCGCGCTGTTCATGAGCGACGTGGCGATGCTCTTGCTGTACGGCACGTACGGGTTCCACCACGCCTCCGGTCTGCATCACACGTGACATACGTCCAACTTCGTTGTGACAGCCTGTACATGTCCGCTTCCGTCACGCATTGTGATGGACTGCCGATGAACGCGAGATGCGCGTGTTTATATTTTATTTATTTATTTTATTTACAGCATACTGCAGGCCGTGTGGCCCAAGCAGGAGGGGCATGGTAACAAATAAAAGTACATGTATAAAAGGCAGAATTGCAAAAATATGAAATTCAAGAAAGGAAACAATATAACACGAAACAGCAATGTTAGTTAAGAAATACTAATAATATGAGTTTGAATTGATTCAGGTGAGTTCAGATGATGGAAAGGGATGATGTTCCATTCTGCTATGGTTCGAGGAAAGAATGAAAATTTAAAGAGGTTAAAGAATGAAAATTAAAGAGGTGATGAGTCGCATAATCTGTCTAGTTAAACCAATAGCCAATCCCGCGGGAGAGCTTTGCAGGAAGGGCGCAAGGGCGCAAGAAATATCGAACGTGACACAGTATAATCAATAAAAGGTCACATATAACAATCAGTAGTGGTGCATTAGGAGTAGTACAAGCGGGCATGGTAAGTACAAATCCATTGTAACAAGGCAATATATTTTACAAGACAGTTATTGGTAGCTGTTTTATGACTGCATAACGAAACACTATGGACGAAACATTTTATCTTTTCTGGCACTCCCGAGTTAATAATCATAGTTCAGTTTTTATTATTATCATCTATTTCTTTAAAAGTCAAGGTTGCAGCGCATATGTTTTGTAACTCAAGCTAAGGTATCCAGTACAAAAAAATATGAAGGAGTATGAACGCTAAACATCAGCTTTTGTTCTTTTTATCACGTTTCCCCTTTACTGTGCATGCGCAAATAACTTACCAGCAGCAGCCCACTTACTTCAAACAGTACTGTAAAGGCACAAGTCACAGCGATACGGTATGCTCACT